>NC_066598.1:5040000-5091303 GCF_905475345.1 Vespula vulgaris | reverse complement strand
GTTAACCCCTGATCGAGAAAGACATATAGAATCTGTAGGATTACCTATAATGAAATCAGTAAAATTTTTTTCATTTTCAATTTCCAGTTAACGATCATATCAAGCTGTACATACATTTTCTCAGTGAACCTTAACACAGAAATTCATATAACATCTATATAATTACCTATAATGCAAATTATTCAATTCTTTACTTTTTGAATTTCCGGTTAACAGTCATACCACGTAGTTACATAGATTTTCTCGATTAACCTCAACCGAGAAATCCATATAATATCTATATAATTACCTACAATGCAAATAGTAAAATTTTTTTCATTTTGAATTTCAAGTTAAATGTAATACCAAGTTGTACACAGTTTTTCGCGGTAAACATTCAGTAGGAAATCTATAAATAATCTTTATAATTACCTACAATGCAAATTGTAAAATTCCTTCTTAATTTTTATTTAATTTTTGATAACGGTCATACCACGTTATTAAGAAGTATCTCTTGGTAATCTTTATGCTGGAAAGCCATATGAAATCTGTACAATAACCTATAATGACACAAGTAGAATTTTTTTTCATTATCAATTTACAGTTCGTGTTCGTACAATAATATTTTTATCCTTTTGAATTTCCGGTTAACGGCCATACCACGTTGTTACATAGGTTTTCTAGGTTAACATTAAGCAAGAAGTATATAAAAAGTCTCTATAATTATCAATAATGCAAGTTGTAAAATTTTTTTCATTTTGAATTTTAGGTTAATGGTGACACCGTATTGTTACACTGTTTTTCTCGGTTCACCTTATCCGAAAAATTCATTTAAATTTGTATAATTACCTAGAATGAAACGAGAATATTTTTTCTTATTTTCAATACACAGTTAACGATCATACCGAATTTTACATAGTTCTTCCCGGTCAGCGATATGCGAGAAATCTTTAAAAAAGAAATCTGCATTATTACCTGCAAGGCAAATTGTACAATTTTTTTCCAATTTGAATTTCCGATTAACATTCATATCACGTCGTTACACAGTTTTTCTCGGTTAATTTGTACGAGAAACCCATGTAAAATCAGCATAATTAGCTATAATGCAAGTTATAAAATTTTTTCATTTCCAATTTACAGTCAACCATCATACCAGGCTGTAGACATATCTTCTACGTTAAACTTATGGGAGAAATAAATAAAAAATTTGTACAATTACAAATAATGCAAATTGTAAAATTTTTTTTTCCCTTTGAATTTGCTGTTAACGGTCACACAACGTTCTTACACGGTCTTACTCTGTTAACTTTGGACCACATTGCCATATAAAAATCCGTATAATTACCTATAATGAAACAGGTAAAGCTTTTTCAATTTCAATTTACAGTTTACGATCATATGAAGCTCTACACAGATTTCTCAATTAACCTTATGCGAGGAATCTATAAAAAAAAATCTGTACAATTACCTAAAATGCAAACCGTAAACTTTCTTTCATTTTCAATTTATAATTAACGATAACACCAAGTTGTACACTGTCTTTCTCGATTAACCTTGGATTAGAAAGCAATCTCAAATCTGTACAATTACCTACAATGAAACAAGAAAAATTTTTTTTATATTCAATTTACAGTTACCAAACACACCGAATTGTACACAGTTCTTCACCGCTAACGATATGCGAGAAAACTATAAGAAAATCTGTATTATTACCTATAATGCAAATTGTACAATTTCCTTCATTTTGAATTTCCCCTCAGTAATCATACCACGTTGTTACATAGTTTCTCTCAGTTAGCATTAACCGAAAAAACTATATAACATCAGCATAATTACCTATAAAGCAAATTAAAAAATTTTTCTCATTTCGAATATCCGCTTAACGGCCATACCACGTTGTTACACAGTTTTTCTAGGTTAGCCTTATGCAAGAAATCCATTCAAATTTACAAAATTACCTCTTATGAAACATGGAAAATATTTTTCGTTTTCAATTTACAGTTAACTGTCACACCACGTTGTACACAGTTTCCTCGGTTAAGGTTAGGCAAGAAATTTATAAAAAAAAAAAAAAAAAAAAAAACAAAAGAAAAGAAAAGAAAAGAAAGTCTGTATAATTACCTGTAATGAAAATTGAAAAATTTTTCTCACTTTTTAATATCTGGTTAACGGTGATACCATGTTGTTACACTGTTTTTTCGGTTAACCTTGGACGAAAAAGCAATATAAAACCTGTATAACTACCTAGAATGAAACGAGAAAAAATGTTTTTATTTTCAATTCACAATTAACGATCATACCGAATTGTACACAGTTCATCTCGGTTAACGATATGCGAGACATCTATACAAAAAATTTGCATTATTACCTGAAATGCAAATTGTACAAATTTTACCATCTTGAATTTCCATTTAACTCTGATAGTTGAACAGACGTTGAACAGAGTTTTTCTCGATTATCCTTAGGGGAGAAAGTCATACAAAATCTGTATAATTACCTATAATGAAACAAGTAAAATATCATCAATTTGAATTTACAATTAACAATCATACCACGTTATTACACAGTTTTTCTTGGTTCACCTAATGGAGTGAAGCCATATAAGATCTGTTTAATTACTTATAATGAACTAGGTAAAATTGTCTTCATTTTCAACTTCAAGTCAACTGTCATACGACGTTGTACACAGTTATTCTCGGTTACATTTATGCGAAAAAATCTATTAAAAATTCTTTATAGTTACCTAGAATGCAAATTGTAAAAGTTTTGCATTTTGAATTTCCGGTTAACGGTCATACCATGTTGTCACACTATTTTTCTCGGTTAACCATGGTCGAGAAAGACACATATAATCTGTAGAATTACCTATAATGAAATCAGTAAAATCTTTTTCATTTTCAATTTCCAGTTAGCGACAATACCAAGCTGTACATACTTTTTTTCAGTGAACGTTAACCCAGAAATCCATATAACATCTGTATAATTACCAATAATGAAAGTTATTCAATTTTTTTCTTTTTGAATTTCCGGTTAACAGACATACCGTAACAGACATAACGTAGTTACATAGCTTTTCTCGATTAACCTCAATCAAGAAATCCATATAATATCTGTATAATTTCCTAAATGCAAATAGTAAAATTTTTCTAATTTTGAATTTCAAGTTAACTGTAATACCAATTTGTACACAGTTTTTCTCTGTAAACTTTAAGTGAAAAATCTATAAATAATCTTTATAATTGCCTATAATGCAAACTGTAAAATTCTTTTTAATTTTCGTTTTATTTTTGTTAACGGTTATACCACGTTGTTAAACAGTGTCTCTCGGTCAACTTTATGCGGGAAAGCCATATGAAATCTGTACAATAATCTATAATGATACGAGTACAATTTTTTTCATTTCCAATTTACAGTTATTGCTTGTACAATAAAATTTTTATCCTTTTGAATTTATTATGGCCGGTTAACGGCCGTACCACGTTGTTACATAGGGTTTTCTAGGTTAACATTAAGCAAGAAATATATAAAAAAAAAATCTCTATAATTACCAATAATGCAAATTGTAAAATTTTTTTCATTTAAAATTTTAAGTTAATTGTGATACCGCATTGTTACACTGTTTTTCTCGGTTAACCTTGGATGAGAAAGCGATATAAAATCTGTATAATTACCCAGAATGAAACAACAAAAACTTTATTCATATTCAATTCACCGTTAACAATCACACCGAACTGTACACGGATATTCTTGGTTAACCATATGCGAGAAATCAACAAAAAAAAAATCTTTATAATTACCTATATCGCAAATTGGAAAATTTTTTTCATCTTGAATTTCCGGTAAACGGTCATACCACGATTTCACACAGTCTTATCCGATTAACCTTTGGCGAGAAAGCCATATAAAATCTGAAAGAATTACCTACCATGGAACAAGTAAAATCTTTTCATTTTCAATTTACAATTATCGATCATACCAAGTGTTACACAGATTTTATCGGTTGACCTTAACCGAGAAATCCATATAACGTATGTATAATTACCTAGAGTACAAATTGTAAAATTTTTATCATTTATAATTTCCGATTTACGGCCAAATCACGTTGTTACACAGTTTTTCTCGATTAACTTTTACCGACAAATCCATATGTAATATGTATAATTATCTATAATGCAAGTTGTACAATTGTTTTCATTTTTAATTTCTAGGTAACGATCATATCACTTTGTTACACAATTTTCCTTGGTTAACCTTATCCGAAAAATTCATTTAAATCTCTATAATTACCTAGAATGAAACGAGAAAAATGTTTTTTATTATCAATTCACAGTTAACGATCATACGGAATTTTACACGGTTCTTCCCGGTTAATGAAATGTGAGAAATCTATAAAAAATCTTTATAATTACCTATATTGCAAATTGTTAATTTTTTTCATCTTGAATTGCCGGTTAACGGTTCCACTCATTCTTATTCGCTTAACCTTGGGCAAGAAAGCCATATAAAATCTGCAGAATTACCAATCATGGGACAAATAGAATTTTTTAAATTTTGAATTTCCGGTTAACGGTCGTATATACCATGTTGTTACCACTACTTTTCTCTGTTAACCCTGGTCGAGAGAGACATATATAATCTATAGAATTACCTATAATGAAATCAGTGACATTTTTTTATTTTCAATCCAAAGTTAACGATCCTACCGAATTTTACATAGTTCAGCCCGGTTAGCGATATGCGAGCAATCTATAAAAAAGCTGGATTATTACCTGAAATGCAAATTATACAATTTTTTCCATTTTAAATTTCCGATTAACATTCATACCACGTTGTTACACAGTTTATCTCGGTTAACTTTTACCGAGAAATCCATCTATCACCTGTATAATTATCTACAATGCAAATTGTACAATTTTTTTCATTTTGAATTTCTAGTTAACGATCATATCACGTTGTTAGAAAATTTTCCTTGGTTAACCTTATACGAAAAATTTATTTCATTCTGTATACATACCTAGAATGAAACGGGGAAAATTTCTTTTATTTTCAATTCGCAGTTAACGATCATACCGAATTCTACACAGTTCTTCCCCGTTAACGATACGCGAGAAATCTATGAAAAAATCTGTATTATTACCTATAATGCAAATTCTACAATTTTATTCATTTTGGATTTCCCCATAGTAGTCATAGCACGTTGTTACGTAGTTTCTCTCAGTTAGCCTTAACCGAAAAATCTATGTAACATCAGCATAATTACCTATATAGCAAATTGTACAATTTTTCTCATTTTTGAATTTCCGGTTAACGGCCATACCACGTTGTTGCACAGTTTTTCTAGGTTAACCTTATCCGAGAAATCCATTTAAATCTGCAAAATTACCTCTTATGGAACAAGGAAAATATTTTTCGTTTTCAGTTTACAGTTAACTGTCACACCATGTTGTAGACAGTTCAGTTTCCTCGGTTAAGGCTAGACAAGAAATTAAAAAAAAAAAAAAAAAAAAAAGAGTATATAATTACCTGTAATGGAAATTGTAAAATTTTTCTCATTTTTTAATATCTGGTTAACGGTGATACCGTGCTGTTACACTGTTTTTCTTGGTTGACCTTGGACGAGAAAGCAATATAAAATCTGTATAATCACCTAGAATGAAATGAGAAAAATTTTTTTATTTTCGATTCACAGTTAACGATCATACCGAATTCTACACAGTTCTTCCTGGTTAACGGTATGCGAGAAATCTATAAAACATCTGCATTATTACCTGAAATGCAAATTGTGCAATTTTTTCCATTTTGTATTTCCGGTTAACGTTCATACCACGTTGTTACACAGTTTATCTCGGTTAACTTTTACCGAAAAATCCATTATATCACATGTATAATTATCTATAATGCAGATTGTAAATTTTTTTCGTTATGAATTTCTAGTCAACGATCATATCACGTTGTTACAAAATTTTCCTTGGTTAACCTTATCCGAAAAATTCATTTAAATCTGTATAATTACATAGAATGAAGCGAGAAAATTTTTTTTATTTTCAATTCGGAGTTAACGATCATACGGAATTTTACACAGTTCTTCCCGGTTAACGATATGAGAGAAATCTATAAAAAAAAAATCTGCATTATTTCCTGAAACCCAAATTATACAATTTTTTCCATTTTGAATTTCCGATTGACATTCATACCACGGTGTTATACAGCTTTTCTCGTTTCTCCGTTACCGGGAAATCCATGTAATACCCGCATAATTATCTATAATGCAAATTGTAAAATTTTTTTCATTTTTAATTTCAGGTTAACGGTGATACCGTGTTGTTACACTGTTTTCCTCGGTTCACCTTGGACGAGAAAGCAATATAAAATCTGTGTAATTACCTAGAAAGAAACAAGAAAAATTTATTTCAATTTGAATTTCCATTTTATAATGTCATAACACGTTGAAGAGAGTATTTCTCGATTATCCTTAAGGGAGAAGTCATATAAAATCTGTATAATTATCTATAATGAAACAAGTGAAATTTCATGGATTTCAATTTACAGTTAACAATCATACCACGTTATTACACAGTTTTTCTTGGTTCACCTAATGGAAGGTAGCCATATAAAATCTGTATAATTACTTATAATGTACTAGGTGAAATTATTTTCCTTTTCAACTTCAAGTTAACAATCATACCAAGTTGTACACAGTCAGTCTCGGTTAAATTCATGCAACAAATCTATTTAAAATTCTTTATAGTTACCTATGAGGCAAATTGTAAAATTTTTTTCATTTTGAATTTCCGGTTAACGGTCATACCATTTTGTTACATTATCTTTCTCGGTTAACCCTGATCGAGAAAGACATATAGAATCTGTAGGATTACCTATAATGAAATCAGTAAAATTTTTTTCATTTTCAATTTCCAGTTAACGATCATATCAAGCTGTACATACATTTTCTCAGTGAACCTTAACACAGAAATTCATATAACATCTATATAATTACCTATAATGCAAATTATTCAATTCTTTACTTTTTGAATTTCCGGTTAACAGTCATACCACGTAGTTACATAGATTTTAACCTCAACCGAGAAATCCATATAATATCTATATAATTACCTACAATGCAAATAGTAAAATTTTTTTCATTTTGAATTTCAAGTTAAATGTAATACCAAGTTGTACACAGTTTTTCGCGGTAAACATTCAGTAGGAAATCTATAAATAATCTTTATAATTACCTACAATGCAAATTGTAAAATTCCTTCTTAATTTTTATTTAATTTTTGATAACGGTCATACCACGTTATTAAGAAGTATCTCTTGGTAATCTTTATGCTGGAAAGCCATATGAAATCTGTACAATAACCTATAATGACACAAGTAGAATTTTTTTTCATTATCAATTTACAGTTCGTGTTCGTACAATAATATTTTTATCCTTTTTCCTTTTGAATTTCCGGTTAACGGCCATACCACGTTGTTACATAGGTTTTCTAGGTTAACATTAAGCAAGAAGTATATAAAAAGTCTCTATAATTATCAATAATGCAAGTTGTAAAATTTTTTTCATTTTGAATTTTAGGTTAATGGTGACACCGTATTGTTACACTGTTTTTCTCGGTTCACCTTATCCGAAAAATTCATTTAAATTTGTATAATTACCTAGAATGAAACGAGAATATTTTTTCTTATTTTCAATACACAGTTAACGATCATACCGAATTTTACATAGTTCTTCCCGGTCAGCGATATGCGAGAAATCTTTAAAAAAGAAATCTGCATTATTACCTGCAAGGCAAATTGTACAATTTTTTCCAATTTGAATTTCCGATTAACATTCATATCACGTCGTTACACAGTTTTTCTCGGTTAATTTGTACGAGAAACCCATGTAAAATCAGCATAATTAGCTATAATGCAAGTTATAAAATTTTTTCATTTCCAATTTACAGTCAACCATCATACCAGGCTGTAGACATATCTTCTACGTTAAACTTATGGGAGAAATAAATAAAAAATTTGTACAATTACAAATAATGCAAATTGTAAAATTTTTTTTCCCTTTGAATTTGCTGTTAACGGTCACACAACGTTCTTACACGGTCTTACTCTGTTAACTTTGGACCACATTGCCATATAAAAATCCGTATAATTACCTATAATGAAACAGGTAAAGCTTTTTCAATTTCAATTTACAGTTTACGATCATATGAAGCTCTACACAGATTTCTCAATTAACCTTATGCGAGGAATCTATAAAAAAAAATCTGTACAATTACCTAAAATGCAAACCGTAAACTTTCTTTCATTTTCAATTTATAATTAACGATAACACCAAGTTGTACACTGTCTTTCTCGATTAACCTTGGATTAGAAAGCAATCTCAAATCTGTACAATTACCTACAATGAAACAAGAAAAATTTTTTTTATATTCAATTTACAGTTACCAAACACACCGAATTGTACACAGTTCTTCACCGCTAACGATATGCGAGAAAACTATAAGAAAATCTGTATTATTACCTATAATGCAAATTGTACAATTTCCTTCATTTTGAATTTCCCCTCAGTAATCATACCACGTTGTTACATAGTTTCTCTCAGTTAGCATTAACCGAAAAAACTATATAACATCAGCATAATTACCTATAAAGCAAATTAAAAAATTTTTCTCATTTCGAATATCCGCTTAACGGCCATACCACGTTGTTACACAGTTTTTCTAGGTTAGCCTTATGCAAGAAATCCATTCAAATTTACAAAATTACCTCTTATGAAACATGGAAAATATTTTTCGTTTTCAATTTACAGTTAACTGTCACACCACGTTGTACACAGTTTCCTCGGTTAAGGTTAGGCAAGAAATTTATATAAAAAAAAAAAAAAAAAAAAACAAAAGAAAAGAAAAGAAAAGAAAGTCTGTATAATTACCTGTAATGAAAATTGAAAAATTTTTCTCACTTTTTAATATCTGGTTAACGGTGATACCATGTTGTTACACTGTTTTTTCGGTTAACCTTGGACGAAAAAGCAATATAAAACCTGTATAACTACCTAGAATGAAACGAGAAAAAATGTTTTTATTTTCAATTCACAATTAACGATCATACCGAATTGTACACAGTTCATCTCGGTTAACGATATGCGAGACATCTATACAAAAAATTTGCATTATTACCTGAAATGCAAATTGTACAAATTTTACCATCTTGAATTTCCATTTAACTCTGATAGTTGAACAGACGTTGAACAGAGTTTTTCTCGATTATCCTTAGGGGAGAAAGTCATACAAAATCTGTATAATTACCTATAATGAAACAAGTAAAATATCATCAATTTGAATTTACAATTAACAATCATACCACGTTATTACACAGTTTTTCTTGGTTCACCTAATGGAGTGAAGCCATATAAGATCTGTTTAATTACTTATAATGAACTAGGTAAAATTGTCTTCATTTTCAACTTCAAGTCAACTGTCATACGACGTTGTACACAGTTATTCTCGGTTACATTTATGCGAAAAAATCTATTAAAAATTCTTTATAGTTACCTAGAATGCAAATTGTAAAAGTTTTGCATTTTGAATTTCCGGTTAACGGTCATACCATGTTGTCACACTATTTTTCTCGGTTAACCATGGTCGAGAAAGACACATATAATCTGTAGAATTACCTATAATGAAATCAGTAAAATCTTTTTCATTTTCAATTTCCAGTTAGCGACAATACCAAGCTGTACATACTTTTTTTCAGTGAACGTTAACCCAGAAATCCATATAACATCTGTATAATTACCAATAATGAAAGTTATTCAATTTTTTTCTTTTTGAATTTCCGGTTAACAGACATACCGTAACAGACATAACGTAGTTACATAGCTTTTCTCGATTAACCTCAATCAAGAAATCCATATAATATCTGTATAATTTCCTAAATGCAAATAGTAAAATTTTTCTAATTTTGAATTTCAAGTTAACTGTAATACCAATTTGTACACAGTTTTTCTCTGTAAACTTTAAGTGAAAAATCTATAAATAATCTTTATAATTGCCTATAATGCAAACTGTAAAATTCTTTTTAATTTTCGTTTTATTTTTGTTAACGGTTATACCACGTTGTTAAACAGTGTCTCTCGGTCAACTTTATGCGGGAAAGCCATATGAAATCTGTACAATAATCTATAATGATACGAGTACAATTTTTTTTCATTTCCAATTTACAGTTATTGCTTGTACAATAAAATTTTTATCCTTTTGAATTTATTATGGCCGGTTAACGGCCGTACCACGTTGTTACATAGGTTTTCTAGGTTAACATTAAGCAAGAAATATATAAAAAAAAAATCTCTATAATTACCAATAATGCAAATTGTAAAATTTTTTTCATTTAAAATTTTAAGTTAATTGTGATACCGCATTGTTACACTGTTTTTCTCGGTTAACCTTGGATGAGAAAGCGATATAAAATCTGTATAATTACCCAGAATGAAACAACAAAAACTTTATTCATATTCAATTCACCGTTAACAATCACACCGAACTGTACACGGATATTCTTGGTTAACCATATGCGAGAAATCAACAAAAAAAAAATCTTTATAATTACCTATATCGCAAATTGGAAAATTTTTTTCATCTTGAATTTCCGGTAAACGGTCATACCACGATTTCACACAGTCTTATCCGATTAACCTTTGGCGAGAAAGCCATATAAAATCTGAAAGAATTACCTACCATGGAACAAGTAAAATCTTTTCATTTTCAATTTACAATTATCGATCATACCAAGTGTTACACAGATTTTATCGGTTGACCTTAACCGAGAAATCCATATAACGTATGTATAATTACCTAGAGTACAAATTGTAAAATTTTTATCATTTATAATTTCCGATTTACGGCCAAATCACGTTGTTACACAGTTTTTCTCGATTAACTTTTACCGACAAATCCATATGTAATATGTATAATTATCTATAATGCAAGTTGTACAATTGTTTTCATTTTTAATTTCTAGGTAACGATCATATCACTTTGTTACACAATTTTCCTTGGTTAACCTTATCCGAAAAATTCATTTAAATCTCTATAATTACCTAGAATGAAACGAGAAAAATGTTTTTTATTATCAATTCACAGTTAACGATCATACGGAATTTTACACGGTTCTTCCCGGTTAATGAAATGTGAGAAATCTATAAAAAATCTTTATAATTACCTATATTGCAAATTGTTAATTTTTTTCATCTTGAATTGCCGGTTAACGGTTCCACTCATTCTTATTCGCTTAACCTTGGGCAAGAAAGCCATATAAAATCTGCAGAATTACCAATCATGGGACAAATAGAATTTTTTAAATTTTGAATTTCCGGTTAACGGTCGTATATACCATGTTGTTACCACTACTTTTCTCTGTTAACCCTGGTCGAGAGAGACATATATAATCTATAGAATTACCTATAATGAAATCAGTGACATTTTTTTATTTTCAATCCAAAGTTAACGATCCTACCGAATTTTACATAGTTCAGCCCGGTTAGCGATATGCGAGCAATCTATAAAAAAGCTGGATTATTACCTGAAATGCAAATTATACAATTTTTTCCATTTTAAATTTCCGATTAACATTCATACCACGTTGTTACACAGTTTATCTCGGTTAACTTTTACCGAGAAATCCATCTATCACCTGTATAATTATCTACAATGCAAATTGTACAATTTTTTTCATTTTGAATTTCTAGTTAACGATCATATCACGTTGTTAGAAAATTTTCCTTGGTTAACCTTATACGAAAAATTTATTTCATTCTGTATACATACCTAGAATGAAACGGGGAAAATTTCTTTTATTTTCAATTCGCAGTTAACGATCATACCGAATTCTACACAGTTCTTCCCCGTTAACGATACGCGAGAAATCTATGAAAAAATCTGTATTATTACCTATAATGCAAATTCTACAATTTTATTCATTTTGGATTTCCCCATAGTAGTCATAGCACGTTGTTACGTAGTTTCTCTCAGTTAGCCTTAACCGAAAAATCTATGTAACATCAGCATAATTACCTATATAGCAAATTGTACAATTTTTCTCATTTTTGAATTTCCGGTTAACGGCCATACCACGTTGTTGCACAGTTTTTCTAGGTTAACCTTATCCGAGAAATCCATTTAAATCTGCAAAATTACCTCTTATGGAACAAGGAAAATATTTTTCGTTTTCAGTTTACAGTTAACTGTCACACCATGTTGTAGACAGTTTCCTCGGTTAAGGCTAGACAAGAAATTAAAAAAAAAAAAAAAAAAAAGAGTATATAATTACCTGTAATGGAAATTGTAAAATTTTTCTCATTTTTTAATATCTGGTTAACGGTGATACCGTGCTGTTACACTGTTTTTCTTGGTTGACCTTGGACGAGAAAGCAATATAAAATCTGTATAATCACCTAGAATGAAATGAGAAAAATTTTTTTATTTTCGATTCACAGTTAACGATCATACCGAATTCTACACAGTTCTTCCTGGTTAACGGTATGCGAGAAATCTATAAAACATCTGCATTATTACCTGAAATGCAAATTGTGCAATTTTTTCCATTTTGTATTTCCGGTTAACGTTCATACCACGTTGTTACACAGTTTATCTCGGTTAACTTTTACCGAAAAATCCATATATCACATGTATAATTATCTATAATGCAGATTGTAAATTTTTTTCGTTATGAATTTCTAGTCAACGATCATATCACGTTGTTACAAAATTTTCCTTGGTTAACCTTATCCGAAAAATTCATTTAAATCTGTATAATTACATAGAATGAAGCGAGAAAATTTTTTTTATTTTCAATTCGGAGTTAACGATCATACGGAATTTTACACAGTTCTTCCCGGTTAACGATATGAGAGAAATCTATAAAAAAAAAATCTGCATTATTTCCTGAAACCCAAATTATACAATTTTTTCCATTTTGAATTTCCGATTGACATTCATACCACGGTGTTATACAGCTTTTCTCGTTTCTCCGTTACCGGGAAATCCATGTAATACCCGCATAATTATCTATAATGCAAATTGTAAAATTTTTTTCATTTTTAATTTCAGGTTAACGGTGATACCGTGTTGTTACACTGTTTTCCTCGGTTCACCTTGGACGAGAAAGCAATATAAAATCTGTGTAATTACCTAGAAAGAAACAAGAAAAATTTATTTCAATTTGAATTTCCATTTTATAATGTCATAACACGTTGAAGAGAGTATTTCTCGATTATCCTTAAGGGAGAAGTCATATAAAATCTGTATAATTATCTATAATGAAACAAGTGAAATTTCATGGATTTCAATTTACAGTTAACAATCATACCACGTTATTACACAGTTTTTCTTGGTTCACCTAATGGAAGGTAGCCATATAAAATCTGTATAATTACTTATAATGTACTAGGTGAAATTATTTTCCTTTTCAACTTCAAGTTAACAATCATACCAAGTTGTACACAGTCAGTCTCGGTTAAATTCATGCAACAAATCTATTTAAAATTCTTTATAGTTACCTATGAGGCAAATTGTAAAATTTTTTTCATTTTGAATTTCCGGTTAACGGTCATACCATTTTGTTACATTATCTTTCTCGGTTAACCCTGATCGAGAAAGACATATAGAATCTGTAGGATTACCTATAATGAAATCAGTAAAATTTTTTTCATTTTCAATTTCCAGTTAACGATCATATCAAGCTGTACATACATTTTCTCAGTGAACCTTAACACAGAAATTCATATAACATCTATATAATTACCTATAATGCAAATTATTCAATTCTTTACTTTTTGAATTTCCGGTTAACAGTCATACCACGTAGTTACATAGATTTTCTCGATTAACCTCAACCGAGAAATCCATATAATATCTATATAATTACCTACAATGCAAATAGTAAAATTTTTTTCATTTTGAATTTCAAGTTAAATGTAATACCAAGTTGTACACAGTTTTTCGCGGTAAACATTCAGTAGGAAATCTATAAATAATCTTTATAATTACCTACAATGCAAATTGTAAAATTCCTTCTTAATTTTTATTTAATTTTTGATAACGGTCATACCACGTTATTAAGAAGTATCTCTTGGTAATCTTTATGCTGGAAAGCCATATGAAATCTGTACAATAACCTATAATGACACAAGTAGAATTTTTTTTCATTATCAATTTACAGTTCGTGTTCGTACAATAATATTTTTATCCTTTTGAATTTCCGGTTAACGGCCATACCACGTTGTTACATAGGTTTTCTAGGTTAACATTAAGCAAGAAGTATATAAAAAGTCTCTATAATTATCAATAATGCAAGTTGTAAAATTTTTTTCATTTTGAATTTTAGGTTAATGGTGACACCGTATTGTTACACTGTTTTTCTCGGTTCACCTTATCCGAAAAATTCATTTAAATTTGTATAATTACCTAGAATGAAACGAGAATATTTTTTCTTATTTTCAATACACAGTTAACGATCATACCGAATTTTACATAGTTCTTCCCGGTCAGCGATATGCGAGAAATCTTTAAAAAAGAAATCTGCATTATTACCTGCAAGGCAAATTGTACAATTTTTTCCAATTTGAATTTCCGATTAACATTCATATCACGTCGTTACACAGTTTTTCTCGGTTAATTTGTACGAGAAACCCATGTAAAATCAGCATAATTAGCTATAATGCAAGTTATAAAATTTTTTCATTTCCAATTTACAGTCAACCATCATACCAGGCTGTAGACATATCTTCTACGTTAAACTTATGGGAGAAATAAATAAAAAATTTGTACAATTACAAATAATGCAAATTGTAAAATTTTTTTTCCCTTTGAATTTGCTGTTAACGGTCACACAACGTTCTTACACGGTCTTACTCTGTTAACTTTGGACCACATTGCCATATAAAAATCCGTATAATTACCTATAATGAAACAGGTAAAGCTTTTTCAATTTCAATTTACAGTTTACGATCATATGAAGCTCTACACAGATTTCTCAATTAACCTTATGCGAGGAATCTATAAAAAAAAATCTGTACAATTACCTAAAATGCAAACCGTAAACTTTCTTTCATTTTCAATTTATAATTAACGATAACACCAAGTTGTACACTGTCTTTCTCGATTAACCTTGGATTAGAAAGCAATCTCAAATCTGTACAATTACCTACAATGAAACAAGAAAAATTTTTTTTATATTCAATTTACAGTTACCAAACACACCGAATTGTACACAGTTCTTCACCGCTAACGATATGCGAGAAAACTATAAGAAAATCTGTATTATTACCTATAATGCAAATTGTACAATTTCCTTCATTTTGAATTTCCCCTCAGTAATCATACCACGTTGTTACATAGTTTCTCTCAGTTAGCATTAACCGAAAAAACTATATAACATCAGCATAATTACCTATAAAGCAAATTAAAAAATTTTTCTCATTTCGAATATCCGCTTAACGGCCATACCACGTTGTTACACAGTTTTTCTAGGTTAGCCTTATGCAAGAAATCCATTCAAATTTACAAAATTACCTCTTATGAAACATGGAAAATATTTTTCGTTTTCAATTTACAGTTAACTGTCACACCACGTTGTACACAGTTTCCTCGGTTAAGGTTAGGCAAGAAATTTATAAAAAAAAAAAAAAAAAAAAAAACAAAAGAAAAGAAAAGAAAAGAAAGTCTGTATAATTACCTGTAATGAAAATTGAAAAATTTTTCTCACTTTTTAATATCTGGTTAACGGTGATACCATGTTGTTACACTGTTTTTTCGGTTAACCTTGGACGAAAAAGCAATATAAAACCTGTATAACTACCTAGAATGAAACGAGAAAAAATGTTTTTATTTTCAATTCACAATTAACGATCATACCGAATTGTACACAGTTCATCTCGGTTAACGATATGCGAGACATCTATACAAAAAATTTGCATTATTACCTGAAATGCAAATTGTACAAATTTTACCATCTTGAATTTCCATTTAACTCTGATAGTTGAACAGACGTTGAACAGAGTTTTTCTCGATTATCCTTAGGGGAGAAAGTCATACAAAATCTGTATAATTACCTATAATGAAACAAGTAAAATATCATCAATTTGAATTTACAATTAACAATCATACCACGTTATTACACAGTTTTTCTTGGTTCACCTAATGGAGTGAAGCCATATAAGATCTGTTTAATTACTTATAATGAACTAGGTAAAATTGTCTTCATTTTCAACTTCAAGTCAACTGTCATACGACGTTGTACACAGTTATTCTCGGTTACATTTATGCGAAAAAATCTATTAAAAATTCTTTATAGTTACCTAGAATGCAAATTGTAAAAGTTTTGCATTTTGAATTTCCGGTTAACGGTCATACCATGTTGTCACACTATTTTTCTCGGTTAACCATGGTCGAGAAAGACACATATAATCTGTAGAATTACCTATAATGAAATCAGTAAAATCTTTTTCATTTTCAATTTCCAGTTAGCGACAATACCAAGCTGTACATACTTTTTTTCAGTGAACGTTAACCCAGAAATCCATATAACATCTGTATAATTACCAATAATGAAAGTTATTCAATTTTTTTCTTTTTGAATTTCCGGTTAACAGACATACCGTAACAGACATAACGTAGTTACATAGCTTTTCTCGATTAACCTCAATCAAGAAATCCATATAATATCTGTATAATTTCCTAAATGCAAATAGTAAAATTTTTCTAATTTTGAATTTCAAGTTAACTGTAATACCAATTTGTACACAGTTTTTCTCTGTAAACTTTAAGTGAAAAATCTATAAATAATCTTTATAATTGCCTATAATGCAAACTGTAAAATTCTTTTTAATTTTCGTTTTATTTTTGTTAACGGTTATACCACGTTGTTAAACAGTGTCTCTCGGTCAACTTTATGCGGGAAAGCCATATGAAATCTGTACAATAATCTATAATGATACGAGTACAATTTTTTTTCATTTCCAATTTACAGTTATTGCTTGTACAATAAAATTTTTATCCTTTTGAATTTATTATGGCCGGTTAACGGCCGTACCACGTTGTTACATAGGTTTTCTAGGTTAACATTAAGCAAGAAATATATAAAAAAAAAATCTCTATAATTACCAATAATGCAAATTGTAAAATTTTTTTCATTTAAAATTTTAAGTTAATTGTGATACCGCATTGTTACACTGTTTTTCTCGGTTAACCTTGGATGAGAAAGCGATATAAAATCTGTATAATTACCCAGAATGAAACAACAAAAACTTTATTCATATTCAATTCACCGTTAACAATCACACCGAACTGTACACGGATATTCTTGGTTAACCATATGCGAGAAATCAACAAAAAAAAAATCTTTATAATTACCTATATCGCAAATTGGAAAATTTTTTTCATCTTGAATTTCCGGTAAACGGTCATACCACGATTTCACACAGTCTTATCCGATTAACCTTTGGCGAGAAAGCCATATAAAATCTGAAAGAATTACCTACCATGGAACAAGTAAAATCTTTTCATTTTCAATTTACAATTATCGATCATACCAAGTGTTACACAGATTTTATCGGTTGACCTTAACCGAGAAATCCATATAACGTATGTATAATTACCTAGAGTACAAATTGTAAAATTTTTATCATTTATAATTTCCGATTTACGGCCAAATCACGTTGTTACACAGTTTTTCTCGATTAACTTTTACCGACAAATCCATATGTAATATGTATAATTATCTATAATGCAAGTTGTACAATTGTTTTCATTTTTAATTTCTAGGTAACGATCATATCACTTTGTTACACAATTTTCCTTGGTTAACCTTATCCGAAAAATTCATTTAAATCTCTATAATTACCTAGAATGAAACGAGAAAAATGTTTTTTATTATCAATTCACAGTTAACGATCATACGGAATTTTACACGGTTCTTCCCGGTTAATGAAATGTGAGAAATCTATAAAAAATCTTTATAATTACCTATATTGCAAATTGTTAATTTTTTTCATCTTGAATTGCCGGTTAACGGTTCCACTCATTCTTATTCGCTTAACCTTGGGCAAGAAAGCCATATAAAATCTGCAGAATTACCAATCATGGGACAAATAGAATTTTTTAAATTTTGAATTTCCGGTTAACGGTCGTATATACCATGTTGTTACCACTACTTTTCTCTGTTAACCCTGGTCGAGAGAGACATATATAATCTATAGAATTACCTATAATGAAATCAGTGACATTTTTTTATTTTCAATCCAAAGTTAACGATCCTACCGAATTTTACATAGTTCAGCCCGGTTAGCGATATGCGAGCAATCTATAAAAAAGCTGGATTATTACCTGAAATGCAAATTATACAATTTTTTCCATTTTAAATTTCCGATTAACATTCATACCACGTTGTTACACAGTTTATCTCGGTTAACTTTTACCGAGAAATCCATCTATCACCTGTATAATTATCTACAATGCAAATTGTACAATTTTTTTCATTTTGAATTTCTAGTTAACGATCATATCACGTTGTTAGAAAATTTTCCTTGGTTAACCTTATACGAAAAATTTATTTCATTCTGTATACATACCTAGAATGAAACGGGGAAAATTTCTTTTATTTTCAATTCGCAGTTAACGATCATACCGAATTCTACACAGTTCTTCCCCGTTAACGATACGCGAGAAATCTATGAAAAAATCTGTATTATTACCTATAATGCAAATTCTACAATTTTATTCATTTTGGATTTCCCCATAGTAGTCATAGCACGTTGTTACGTAGTTTCTCTCAGTTAGCCTTAACCGAAAAATCTATGTAACATCAGCATAATTACCTATATAGCAAATTGTACAATTTTTCTCATTTTTGAATTTCCGGTTAACGGCCATACCACGTTGTTGCACAGTTTTTCTAGGTTAACCTTATCCGAGAAATCCATTTAAATCTGCAAAATTACCTCTTATGGAACAAGGAAAATATTTTTCGTTTTCAGTTTACAGTTAACTGTCACACCATGTTGTAGACAGTTTCCTCGGTTAAGGCTAGACAAGAAATTAAAAAAAAAAAAAAAAAAAAAGAGTATATAATTACCTGTAATGGAAATTGTAAAATTTTTCTCATTTTTTAATATCTGGTTAACGGTGATACCGTGCTGTTACACTGTTTTTCTTGGTTGACCTTGGACGAGAAAGCAATATAAAATCTGTATAATCACCTAGAATGAAATGAGAAAAATTTTTTTATTTTCGATTCACAGTTAACGATCATACCGAATTCTACACAGTTCTTCCTGGTTAACGGTATGCGAGAAATCTATAAAACATCTGCATTATTACCTGAAATGCAAATTGTGCAATTTTTTCCATTTTGTATTTCCGGTTAACGTTCATACCACGTTGTTACACAGTTTATCTCGGTTAACTTTTACCGAAAAATCCATATATCACATGTATAATTACCTATAATGCAAATTGTAAAACATTTATTTTTAATGTCCGGTTAACGGTGATACCACGTTGTTATATAGTTTTTCTCGGTTAACCTTATGCAAGAAAGTCATATAAAATCTGTATAATAACCTATAATAAAACAAGTAAAATTTTTTTCATTTCCAATCTACAGTTAACGATCATACGAAGTTATACACAGATATTCTCGGTTAGCTTTGAACGAAAAATATATATATAAAATTAGTATGATTACGTATAATGCCACTAATAACATTTTCTTCATTAAACTCTGAGTTAACGGCAATACCACGTTGTTACACCAGTTCTCGTCCGATCATTGAAATTAAGCAACTATAGTAACGAAAATAACTATAGTAACGAAACAAATTATAATAATTCCAGATTATGATAAATACATGATATAATCAGGAACGTACTCATAGCCTTCAAATAATTGTTTAAGTTTTTGAATAGGAAATCGAAGCAAGTGCTAATAATAATTTATGGGAATTCGTTTCTAAATTCAACAATCGATTATCTTTTGTCAACGAATTGCTGGAGTTCTATCCATTTATCAGGCGCATAGTTTGTTTATATATGTTTTCTTTACGTATTCTAAGTCGTCTCGTTGAACGAATTACAGAATATAAATCTGAAACAATATAACAAGATTTTATCGATTATTTTAAATAATAAATAGTCAATGGACTTATATATAATTTAATAATTTAATAAAAGTCAAAACATATAAATTTGTTTTCACGTTATCTCTAAGACAGTTCAATCTTAATCAGCCACTTTACAACGCTTACAACCACTTTGTGGTTTCCCTTTGATATTATTTTTATACACACACACACTTATTATTATATTCTTATATACTTATTATACTACTACTACTGCTGTATTAATAAAATATAATATAATAATATAGTCGTAAGAGTAATGATAAGAAAAAGTATTAGCTTTAAATTGTTGTCGAGAAATAATTTAAACAAAACATTTTCTAATCTTTATGGAAGTATAATCTTTTTTTCCATTAACTTTTTCCGCATTGACATTCCACTTCTACATTGATGCTCACGCTTTTCACGTATGCACTATATCTGTCCTGGTCGCTATTTACTCACTCGCAATCATACCTTACTTACTTGACCATGCTACCAATTCCGAGATCCCCTCCTATCATCTCACTAACTCATGATAGCAGTCTCTCTCTCTCTCTCTCTCTCTCTCTCTCTCTCTCTCTCTCTCTCTCTCTCTCTCTCTCCTCACTCAATTGATACTCGTTCTTACTCACTTTTACACAGAAAAAATATTATATAATGAAGAGGAATATTAAAAATAATTCTATAATTGTATAAAGTTATACAAAAACGGTATATGTATAAAGGATACATATTATAGTAATTTAATATTTTGCGGACCGGCTATTACAAGCTAAAATCTCGTCCTGTTGGCTATATTTTCGCAATTGAATGTAATATGAAAACATCTAAACTTTAATACACTTTATTTACACAACATATTCGTTGAAATGAAATTTATTACACATATTTCATAATTTTTTCCAGTATTATTTACCTGCGTATAATCGCATATAGGTATAATGATATATGGTACATAAGTTTACCAAATCGAATTTGAATATCTCTGGAAATATAGAATGTACAGTTAAAAAAAAAGACGAGAAAATCGCAAAAGTCAGGAAACAGTAAAAAAAAAAGGAGAGCAGTGAGGTGCCACAGCTTCTCTCGTATACATATACTTCTTAGAATTCTAATGTTAATTAACATAACACGATCTGAACCTAACCAAGAATACGCCCTAGAACGTTCATAAAAATCTATATATTGCTTTCAGACTTAACAACTGCATAAATTAATAATATAAGTGCAAACCCGAGTATACTCATAATCAAGTTCAGCGAAGGGTAAAACAGGTACATTGAAAACGAACTCTCTGTGATCCCGTAATTTTTCCATATTGTCGGTACATGTCAGATGAAAATCTTATACATTGCACCAAAAATAAAAGTTAGTTTTTCTTAGGGACATATAATTGACATATTTACTTTTACAAAATTAAATCACACTTTCTCTTTTATAAGATTGTCCATTATCTTAGATTCACTTTAACGAAAAAGTTTTGAATTTGTAAGCATCATGCATCATTCATTTCATTTTCTAACTGGTCTAAATATTAAATTCTGATCATTTTCCGTAACAGCTCTTCCATGGAATTGAAATAAAAAGAAATAAACAATTCATAAATAATTCTACCCTTTTATCATTTTTTTCAATATAAATAATATAATTTTTTATCTTGGCTGATACATTAATTACAAAGCATTACTCTAATCACGTTCACACACTTTCATATGAGTAAAGCTGATATACACAGTTGAAAAAAGTTCGATATTCATTTTTTCTATCATAGGAAATTTCATATAGACAGATTTTTTCTCTTAAATTTTTCTCTTGTGTTTGGAAGCTCATACTGGATGCCGCTTTATGTAGATATTATATAAAATTTATATTTTAATCGCGGAAAAAGGATTTAATGGAGCATCAGTTTAAATGATACAACAAAAGAATGCTTTCGGATTTTTATTTTTCTTATATTTGATGTATTAAAACAATAGAACAAACACACGCTTCTTTAGACGATTTACTTTACTTTAATTTAATTTAGTTTCCCAACTTTAATTCACCATGTTCCGGAGTTCTGTTTCGGCGAAATTTGAAGTTAAAAAAATTATATCTAGACAATTATAGGTTAGGTATTACATACGAAAAATATTGAAAATAACTTATTTATATAAAAACATTGTTTCATTCTATCTCCGTTCAGTCGTTTTCTAAAAACATAACAAGTGATTTCTGATAACTAAAATAAGAAATGACAAAGAAATCAATTCGATCGAGGTATATATCTGAAATAGCATATTAATAATTCTTCTTCTTGATTTTATTATCGCTTTTGTGTTACTGTCTTAAATTTTTTAATTTTATGTTTTAAGTAGAGATATTGTTCTTTATGCCTTTCTATCTTTCACGCACAAGGGAAATAATAATGCGCAGTTTATTCCCTATCTCATCCTGTTCCTATCTCTCTTGTGCGTACAAATAAAATATGAACGCAAAGCTTATAAGCATAATTATGCTCTCTCTCCCTCTCTCTCTCTCTCTCTCTCTCTCTCTCTCTCACTCCCTCTTCCTTCCTATTTCTGGATACCTATCTTTTGTTATTCCCTATTTAACTCTCTCTCATTCTATCTCTCCCCTTCATATCTTTCAGTTCCGTTTCATCTTGGTGCCAATTAATAATCTCTAAAGAAATTTTGCTTTTAAGAAGATTTTGTATAATTTAATTGTCGTACAGATTATAACGACATATGTGTATTGAAGATGTAGAAAAAAATTCGAATCAGTCGATCAAGCAGGGCTTAAGATATTACATTAGCCATTTCTGAAAAGCATCTTTTTCTTAATTTTTATTGTATAATTACCCCTACCGCTCATCGATCGATATCGCCGCGAGATAAAAGCAGACCTCATACAGTTCGCTCTCCATTCACTGTGTCGGTAACCGTAGTGATGACTAGCAGTACTTCTTTTCTACATAAAGAAATATTAATCGCATCAACGCGCATAGTTTACTATTGTTATTCCATCTTTTTTTCTATTTTACTTTAATCCTGAGCGAGACCAATCGATCGTTCATTTCTTTACGTAAGTGAAATCGATCATCGAAATGTTTCTCTTTTTATACGTTGAAGTAACGCTTAGTTAATCTCTATAAAAATTGTAAAGAATATAACTTTTAGAAGTTTTTAGATCACTTTCTAGCTGCACATTAGCTATTTTTTCGAAATTAAAATGCACTTTGCACTAATTATCAATAATGTAGAAAATAATTTTAAGAAATTCATAACAGAAGATTTTTACTTACTGTGTATAAAGGAGTTACGTGACTCTAATATAAAAAAAAGAAAACTATGAATACTTATCTTCTATTTTCCATTATTCTTCTTGGATTTTTTCTAAAACATTTAATGAAATTATGATTAGTAACATTCTCAAACGAATGTTATGTTTCTAAAGACATTTGAGAATTTTTGTCTTTTATGTTTTTGTAAGCGATGAGAAAATATAATATGTATTTTTTTTATTTATCTTTATAGAGAGAGGAGGGACAAGAAACTTGATGTCGTTGCAAAGAAATAGCAGCAAAGATGTAGTGTATGAGAAAATTATATTCAAGCTGCATCATTTGTATATGACTCATTCATCGAATGCTTAATCAAGTATAATGACATACATATGTAAGAAATGTTTCGAACACGTTTATGATCTGTGGTGTTCTCTACATACACGATAAGGTATGAAATTTTAAATGGTCATTCAATTGATCTTCAGCTAGTAATAGAACGTCAAATTAATTTTTTTTTTTCGACAGAATATCTTTCTTATAAATAATTCCCCAAGTGCTCGGATTTTGTTTGCGTTCGTTCACTAACGTCATCGAGAATATCCTTAAATTCTTCATCTCACTTAAATACCAAATAAAGGATATCTCCGGCACTCGTCGCTGGTGCAGGCGAAGCTAGATCTTAAATTAGTTAATCACGGTCTCATCGTCGTTATTTGGAGCAAACGTAATAATTAATTCCTCACAACAGACTGATTGACGAAGATGGTCTCGAATTTTCGTTGGCTGTCGATGATGACGATATGACTGCTTAGCTAGCAGAACGCCGGTCTCTGATTTCATGCATTGCCTCAACATGCAATGCTATGACGGTGATGAGAACGATCTTCCAAATGAACTTCTATATGAGTCTTATTTAGGTTGGTTGGACCTTGATCCAAAGATGCATCTTGCTTTTAACTTGGAAAACTACTTTGTCCATTGACCAAATCATGAAAAAGATGTGTACATGCATGCTTTATCTTTGGATCGTTCCCTAATATGAAATTTTTAATTATCATTCGATTATGCATTCAACTATAAATAATGCATCAAATTGATTTCTTTCTATACAATAGTATATATTTCTTATAAACAATCTACAATGTACTCGTATTTATTTTGCTATAGGCATCATCGAGAGCATCTTTACGATTTTTATTCCACTCAAATATCAAATAAAGGACATTTCCGGCGGGATTGCCTTCGTCGCTGATGTGTTCGGAAGTCAGTAGCCCTCGAATTAGCTAATCTTGATGTCATCATTATCCTTTGAAGCAGCAATCAAAAAAGGTTAGTTAACTTTGATAATATTTTTCAATAACTTTTTCAATTATCTATTGATTTTACAAGATAAAAAGCTTATAATATACTTGTGTTTTGTGGACGTTTATTTATTTTTATTTATTTATTTTTGTATGCATTTGTACATTCGTCTAACTAGGTCTAATATCATTACTAATATTTCAATATCACACTAATATTTCTATACACTTCGTCCATATGTGTGTGTGTATATTTATATAGTATAAAATAGTGTGACAATCCAATCCTGTACTATCAAGATTGATCATCCTTTTTATTTATATGCATATTCACCTAACGCATTCCCAATAGGTAATTATCATATTCGACGTATCGTAATTGAAAGACTTATGTCGATAAACTGACCACTGCAGGAAAGAACGAAGGATATGACATGTACAAGTTCACCTTTCCCATGGCTTGGCCAAAGTATAAAGTAGTCTTTCAAGTTAAAAGTAAGATACATCTTTGGATCAGGATCTAACTAAGCTAGATAAGGCACATATGTAAGTTCATTTGGAGGAACATTCTCGTCACAGTCATAGCATT
Organism: Vespula vulgaris; assembly: GCF_905475345.1. Lineage (NCBI taxonomy): Eukaryota > Metazoa > Arthropoda > Insecta > Hymenoptera > Vespidae > Vespula > Vespula vulgaris. The sequence goes on along the minus strand of NC_066598.1, from coordinate 5,066,014 downwards.
GCATGTTGAGGCAATGCATGAAATCAGAACCGACGTTCTGCCCACTAAGCAGTTCCACCATCAGCATCGAAAGGCAACGAAGACTCGAGATCATCCTCCGCAATTAACCAATTGCGAGGAATTAACTATTATCTTCGTCACAATTAACAACGATAACATTGTGGTTAACAAATCTAAGGGCTAGTGACCTCCGTCAGCATCAGCAATCTTTCCAGAGATATCCTTTATTTGGTATTTAAAAGAAAAAAATCCCAAGGTACTATCGATAATGCCCGCACACAAACGCAAGATAAATCTATGCACGTTGGGAATTATATATAACAGACATTCTGGAGAAATAAAATTAATTTAACGATTTATTTCTAATTGAATGATTAATCGAATGATTATTTAATATCGAATGGTCATATCTTATCGTGTATGTAGAGAACACCGGAGATTTTGAACGTGTTCGGAAAACTTCCTAAGATGCATTATTGCACTTCATTAAGCATTTTGAATAAATCATATACGAATAATGCAATTTGAATGCAATTTTCTCGAAAACTATAACACTACTGCTTCTTTCTCGCTACGATATCAAGTCTCTTGCCACCCATTTCTCGGCAAAGATAAAGAACGTACATATTATGTCTTTTCTTCGTTTATAGAAAGCCAATAGAAGAATTTTTGAAAAAAGTCCGACACAGTGAATAGAGGGCGAACTGTATGAGGTCTGCTTTTATCTCGCGGCGATATCGATCGATGAGCGGTAGGGGTAATTATACAATAAAAATTAAGAAAAAGATGCTTTTCAGAAATGGCTAATGTGATATCTTAAGCCCTGCTTGATCGACTGATTCGAATTTTTTTCTACATCTTCAATACACATATGTCGTTATAATCTGTACGACAATTAAATTATACAAAATCTTCTTAAAAGCAAAATTTCTTTAGAGATTATTAATTGACACCAAGATGAAACGGAACTGAAAGATATGAAGGGGAGAGATAGAATGAGAGAGAGTTAAATAGGGAATAACAAAAGATAGGTATCCAGAAATAGGAAGGAAGAGGGAGTGAGAGAGAGAGAGAGGGAGAGAGAGCATAATTATGCTTATAAGCTTTGCGTTCATATTTTATTTGTACGCACAAGAGAGATAGGAACAGGATGAGATAGGGAATAAACTGCGCATTATTATTTCCCTTGTGCGTGAAAGATAGAAAGGCATAAAGAACAATATCTCTACTTAAAACATAAAATTAAAAAATTTAAGACAGTAACACAAAAGCGATAATAAAATCAAGAAGAAGAATTATTAATATGCTATTTCAGATATATACCTCGATCGAATTGATTTCTTTGTCATTTCTTATTTTAGTTATCAGAAATCACTTGTTATGTTTTTAGAAAACGACTGAACGGAGATAGAATGAAACAATGTTTTTATATAAATAAGTTATTTTCAATATTTTTCGTATGTAATACCTAACCTATAATTGTCTAGATATAATTTTTTTAACTTCAAATTTCGCCGAAACAGAACTCCGGAACATGGTGAATTAAAGTTGGGAAACTAAATTAAATTAAAGTAAAGTAAATCGTCTAAAGAAGCGTGTGTTTGTTCTATTGTTTTAATACATCAAATATAAGAAAAATAAAAATCCGAAAGCATTCTTTTGTTGTATCATTTAAACTGATGCTCCATTAAATCCTTTTTCCGCGATTAAAATATAAATTTTATATAATATCTACATAAAGCGGCATCCAGTATGAGCTTCCAAACACAAGAGAAAAATTTAAGAGAAAAAATCTGTCTATATGAAATTTCCTATGATAGAAAAAATGAATATCGAACTTTTTTCAACTGTGTATATCAGCTTTACTCATATGAAAGTGTGTGAACGTGATTAGAGTAATGCTTTGTAATTAATGTATCAGCCAAGATAAAAAATTATATTATTTATATTGAAAAAAATGATAAAAGGGTAGAATTATTTATGAATTGTTTATTTCTTTTTATTTCAATTCCATGGAAGAGCTGTTACGGAAAATGATCAGAATTTAATATTTAGACCAGTTAGAAAATGAAATGAATGATGCATGATGCTTACAAATTCAAAACTTTTTCGTTAAAGTGAATCTAAGATAATGGACAATCTTATCAAAAAGAAAAAGAAATTTAATTTAAAAAAATAGTAATGAGATTGTAAAAAGATTGCGAGATCACAGAAAGTATACTATATCTGACGTATCAACAAACATCTCCATCACTTCCTTGACCTTGGTTACCACTATACTCATGTTTATATTTATATTATTAATTTATACAGTTACTAAGTCTCAAAACAATATGCAGATCTTTATAAACGTTCTAGATCATATCCTAGGTTAGTTTAGTTCAAATTTTGTTATCTTAGTTGAAATAAAAATTCGGAGTGTGCTAGAAAACTCGTAGTAACTCAATGTTCCTCTTTTTTCCACTGGTTTCCAACTTTTTCTATGTAATTTTCTCATCTTTTTTTTAATTATGCAGTCAATATTCCGAGAGACATGACGTGTAATACTTTTAAATTTTATTTGCAAAACTCGTGTACCATTTAACATTATACGTGTGTACCCTAACACGCAGGTCAATGATATCGGAAAATATTATGAAATATATATAATAAATTTCATTTCAAGAAGAATAATATCAATAAATAAGTGTACGTATATTGAAAATTATTTAAATGTTCTCACATTACATTTAATTCCGGAAATATAACAGATTGGACGGGATAATTTTGGCTTGAAGTGGCCAAACAAAGTGTGAAATATCACTATAGTACATATACACAGTCAGTTTTATTATTATTATATAATAATAATATATATATGTATATGTATATCATTGTGTGTGTGTGTGTGTGTCGTTTTTTATCAGTGTACAATTAAATATGTTATTATCAGTTTACAATCATAAAATTATTTTTAAAATCAGCGTTTATTATATAGTATTTATCGTGAATAAAAACAGAAAATATTTTTTCTTATAATCATATATGCAAATTTAGCGAGAAAGAGAAAGAACGAAGGAGTCTAAAAACAATAAAAATTAGCGTCCCGGCATTTCGATATACCGATTCTCACCATAACCGGTCATTTAACCGATATACAAATTTTACGTAATAAATGTTTCTTTCGACTGGAATTGTCAATTTATTGTAAGAAATAATGTTTACAACGTAACTTTTAAATAATAATAAAATAACAACTCATATTTTCGTTTATATATATATCATACACAGGATATATAACATAAACAGAAGATCATAGTGGCAGTGTTTATTTTACTTAGAAATAAATGAAGGATGGATTTAATTTATTTAGTGCCATTTTTGCAAATGAATACTTCTTTATACATTTACCATAAACATATTTTTCACAAATTATACAAGCTTTAGTTGTTTTATTTTCTTTGCACAATCGTATCTGACATGTTTTTTGCGAATGCGAAATATTGCCTTGACCACTCAATGTTCCTTGTAAGTCTTCTTTTTCTTCTTGGAGAAATTCGTGATATTCTTCGATTAGCTCTTCTGCTATTTGTAGTAGAAATTGTTGTCTGGATATATTTTGTCTACTTGTTTCTTTATAAAGGATCCATGCATTTATACCAATCGAATCAAGTATGTTGAAAGAAACTTGTACAGGCCATCTATAAGATTTTGATTTGACGCTGTACTTTCTTGCCATTTGATCGCCGAATTTGGGTTTTGTTATAATATGCAACTGTTGCAGGTATTCGCTTTCTGTCGTTATTGATTTTTATTCTTTTATGCTTTGAACTTAGTATTGTAACTTTTTTGGCTGGTTTAGATTTATGAATTGTTAGAGTACAATTATTTGTTTTATAAAGTACTGTTGAGAAATGTTCCAATTCGTCTTTGGCTGATTTTGCTAGCTGGGACAATTCTCTTTTATTACTCCGTATAGTCCCAAATAATATTGTTTGTTTTATCAATAATTTTGTCGCCAGTAATGCGCTTGTGAAAATGTTGTCCGTCGTAATATTTCTCCAACATCAAGTAAATTCAACTACTTTGGTTCAACTATTTTGAGGACAACAAATTTACTGAATGGTATTGACGACGATCGGGATTCTTCTTTTCCCAAATATGGAAAACTCCTTATAATGTATATACTGTTGCCGTCCGATGCTAATCAGAACTTGATGCCAAGTTTATCAGACTTACTTATATATACCATGTAGTGTGTATATTTACATCTTACTTTTGTAGGAAATAGTTGCTTATCAACAGTCAGATTCATACCGGGCTTGTAACTATTTTGATTATTCTCAATAAATCTGTTCATTACATGTAAAATTAGAGCAAAATCATGTTAAGATATATGCAACTATCTATAGTTTGTGATACTTAAGTCCAGAGATAAGATCCCAAGTAGAAAAATTTAGAAAATAATACAAAATTTGTACATCGATCAAATGACTGGTCATGGTAAGAAAAGGGGGTGCTGAATTTTTCTCAATAGTAACAAAAGAAACAAAAAACCGAAGTTGAGAAATTGATTAATCAGAGAATCTAAGAATTTACAGATAGTTGATGATGAACGGAAAAAATAATATAAACATATAAATTCACAATGAAATCGTGAATCGGTCAATTGACCGGACTTGGTACGGTTAGTGTTAAAAACAAATCTAAGATTCATATTTTTTGTACGAACTGATGGACATCTTTGGTTAGCAGAAGATGATGTCTAAACAGATACAGTAGAGCACATATAGCCATGTTCACTTTTACAAAAATTATCTTCGTGCTATGAGAAAATAAACGGTATCATAGGTAACTAATACTAACGAATTACTAAAATCGAGGCAAAAATCGTTGGAGAAGGTTACCAAGTTACATATATGCCATTTTTTAATTCAAACCAACATTACATGACAGATTCAAATATAACCAAGGCAAGGAATAAGAGTTAATCTCCAAATACAGTAAATAACTCAAGAACTTGTTCGTTGGAATGTGTAAGTACATTATTGTAAATGGCAATTGAAGAGATGGTTTTTAAAGTTCAAGAGTAGATTTTTAAGAACTGTAATTAGGAAGGTATATCTCGCAGATTTCTTAAAAATGTGAATAAAAAACATACGTGGAAGAGAAAATTGGAAAGGAAAAGAGAAAGCGAGTAACTGTTGAAAAGTAGGAATCAATTTTTGGGCCTGCTCAAGATATAATCATATGACAATGGTAATTGTAATAATAATAATAAGAATAATAATACTTAATAATAATAAAAATAACAATAAAATGAAAAATAGCCAATTACAGTCCAATTTATGCACAGAAAGGATAACGATCAGCAAAAAAGAAGGAGAAAGAAGATTGATAGATATACAGATTTAAAATTTAGTAAAAGAATTTAGATAGCATGTAATAAAAGATTGATAGATGTAAAAGATGTGAAAGATTTAGTAGACAGAAGACAAATAGACATGCTAAGCAAATACTTTAGAAAACAGAACATATTTACGTAATTACATAATACAATAGAAGAAATAGAAAAAGGGTAAACTAAACCTATCTTAGTTATCTATTCGTTAGTAAGTTGTACCGGATATATAGAACATAAATCGACAGAAAAAAATAACATGGTCAAGGAAACTAATACATGAAAAGTATTATAAAAATGCCAACGACAATAACATCAGTAAAAATCTAACGAATTTTTGCAAAAATATGAACTATTCCCAAGAACAGATGGCTTCATAATAGCTAGGTAATTGCAAGACCAAATAATTGCCGATAAAAACAATAAGAAATTAGAGGAAATGTATAATAATAGAGACAACGTTAAGAGACTATTTGCAATTCTTGCAAATAATAATTTAAAGACTATCATCCAAATTATCGACATTTTCGGAGATCGCTATTGTTCATCTGAGATACATTTTATTTATTAATCTGAAAACCTTAAAAAACAATCGTAAAATCCGTACCTTTTGTATGACTTAAGAGAAATATCATCAAACACAAAAACGATAGACTGTATAATAGCAAAAATAAACTAATAGCAGCAAATATACAAGAAATATACTAGGAGGAAAATAATTTACCAGACAATAGGGGAAAAATACAACTTAAATCCGGACAACACACTATACTAGACTATGGACAATAATTGAAAACAAAAACTACGTACCATACTGGGGTAGAATTATATAAACAAACAAAACCATACCGCATAACAGATTAGATATTACACTACCAGATAAAAAACAAAAAATCACTAAATTTGTAAATATATAAATACTAAATGATACAAATATATTAACAAAATATAAAAAGAAAATAGAAAAATATATCCAATTGAAAATAGAAGTTCAGAGAATACGACAACAAAAAGAAGTAATGATAATATCATTTATTATCTCGGCCAATGGAATCGGCCCATATTCGTTCAGATAGCATCTAACTCTGCTCAGTTTAAAACATAGTATACATACTATAATTTAAAAAGCAATTATTTTAAAAACATATGAAATAGCACGTGTTTAAAAATATATTTAAAACCATGTGAAAACATGGGAAATTCTTAAATTAATAATATACATACAATAGCAATATCTGAAGATTCGTCAACAGCCTGTCTATTAAAACTATCTCGACTGATGAAACGCTGGAGGTATTTAAACGAACATAGTAATAATTGTAATAATAAGAAATATGAGGTTCATGATAAGTATGAAACCTATAACAGATATCATAGCACTCTACATGAATCAGACTACAGAAAGGAACTTTTTGGCTCAAAGAAAGACGATTTCAATTGGGGAATATGTTAACAAAGAAGCGCTAAACGTGATATACCTCTATGGAATTTGATAGTTTCTTCATCGCTATATAGGATCAAGTTACCGATACTAAGAACAACGAAAAATAGATCGTCAAAGAACAGACAATAAACATTGACAAATGCCAGTAATGCCACCTGAATTTGGAGACCATTCAATGCATCATCCATACAGACGTGCTGTCTTGAAAAAATGATCATCTCGAGAAAAAACCTTTTTCTTTCGAATAGAACCCTCGATCACCAAAATCGGATAAAATCAGATAAAACATATGACCAGCAAGAATTTATAATATAAAGACTTACAAATAAAAGACATATAAATATCTACGTAACATCAGGGAGCTACGGATCATGCCGAATTCTTTTTTTTCTTCCTTTCTTTCTCTTCCTTTTTTCCGGGAGCCATTGTCTTCGATTTTCAAGATATGTTTTATATGCCTGAAAATTACTTTTAAAAGTTACTCATTTTTTAGATAAAATTTTTGTAAAGAAAACAATATTTCTCAAAAATCGAAAATAATAATCTTATGTGAAAAAAACCTTTATCTTTCAAATGAGCTATGACCACAAAACTTTAAAACCATAGAAAAAATCCATAGAAAAAGTAACTCTTCCATTTAACGATCATACCACGTTGTTATAATACTTCTCGTCCGATTCTCTTGCAATCGTTGTTCGATGAGCAGCATATGATATAGTTAAATTATTAATACATAATAAAAAGTATTACATAGCATAACACTGACTTAACTAGTGTCAATGCATTTAATCACAACATTAGAAGTAATAAATAATAATATATTTGATATTACTATAACTGATAGAACAATAGAAATAAATACAAAAGCTAATCCTAACTTTAATATAAAAAAATCAAACGTCTACCTAGGCAAACAATGGAAAACATAAGCTCATCAACATTATACCAAACAAAAGTAGAAATGAAGATCTAATTACTCAAAGTAAATTTCCTATTAATTGAGCTCATTACTCAAAGTAAATTCTTCAACTAAAGAATGAAACGTCAAGAAGATAGAAAAGAGAGATAAATAATACATTAAACAAATTTGATATATTATTAGATGAAAGTGAATAAAAAATGGAAATAGACACTGAAATTGATTCACAAAGAAAATGTTAAAACAAAAGCATTCAAGGAAATATAAATGAACAAAAATCTGGGCCAAACCCAGCAACAGTCACAAAGAGGTTACCCCTACTAGTGTTGCATGGTAATATAGAAACTCGTATCAAATTGATAAATATGCTAATATACAACAGTATTATTTTATATAGACAAGTTTTATATAAAATACTATCGGAGAAAAACAGAAATCTTCGCCACAACATAAAGAGACTCAGTACACTGAAGAAATATTTTCAAGACACAAATATAAAGATATTCACACTTACAAAAGAAGATTACAAAAGTAGAAAACCTTTGTAATTAAAGATCTTCACAAAGCAACAGAACAAACCTCATAATTAAACAGCTAGAGATATTAAGGTTCGAATTCAATAATATGAATCTTATGAAAAATACAGAGCCCTGTTTATGGCCAAAATTTCAGTAGAAATTCAATTTTATCAACTTTGATCAACTTAGAAATAAGATAAGATACCTATATCATACCAATATCTTTTTGGAAAATTATACTACAAAGTAAAGAATTTCTCAATGTCACAGATGTCAGAAGTACAGGCATGCAACAACAAATTATTATACTGATTCAGCCTGTTTAAAATATGCTAGTAAAAATAAAATAATAATTTTTATTAGAGTAATGACATCACATGGTAATCTGTCCCCAATCTTTTTTTATTTTGTGATTTTAACTGTATTGTGTCTACAATAACTTCTTATAATATGTTGATGAAGCTTTGTTTTCTCCTTTTTAGGTCATTCATTGTGTTTATTTTACGTGTAATACGTATATTGTCATTTCATAATTCTCTGTAGTTATCCCTATCAGCAGTAGCGAAATCATATATTTTTCATGACATTATTTCTGTAATGGTGAGTATCTATCATGAAGAATACTGAGTAACGGTCTGAGTTTTATTCGTACGTATTGTAAAATCTGCTAATGTTGTAACATTTTTGACTAAGTCTTTCTCTATAGTGATGGAAGTTATGTTATTAACAAGTTGGCTCACTTGGAAATATTATACTACAATTATTTTTAAGAGAATACTTATAAACTGTGTGATTTCTATTGTTCTGAATATAATTCAGATTTATATACTTGGCATTAAGATTCTCTACATATAAGATATTATCTCCAACATTGAGTAAGTTGTTTAGATTCTTATATGCAATATTATCTACTGGGCTATTATATTGCTACTATATTAGACTTATTACTTAATTTTAAACAGATATATTCAGAGGTAATATTTTTATCTAAATCTACTTTCTTAAAAACGATATCATTTAATTAGTATTGCAAAACAAAAATATCAAAATATCAATATAGCTTTTGCCTTATATGAAAAAAATATTTATTTTCCATCTATGGTATTCAGTCTTTGTTGCATTTTCATATTTGGTGCATATTGTGTAATTCATAATAATAGTTACATCTGAGTATAGGAAAAATTACGAGATCTTCGATCGGAAGTTTCTTTTATGGTTTCCTATCTATGTGTAAATGTATAGTATATAATGAGAATAAATAATCTGAGTTTTACCACTTTTCTGAATAACTTCATTGAATAACTCAAGGGCTTGATAGAGCAATTTGTTATTTTAAAGGGCCAATTATGCCTTTTAATTTTAATCATGTTCTTGGTAAGGATATTGTATCCAAATTGTGATTTATAAAAAGAGGTAACTAATCGTTTAACATAATCAAAAAAGTAGAATAGACCCGATTCTGTATGGTTCTGGTGTATTAGTCTTTGATAGTATTAGTCTGAAATATTTGTTCTATTTTATTTTGTACTACATATAATTTGATTAATGTGTGTTCTATAAGTAAGTTTAGGATCAAGATGCATTTCTAAATATTTTACAGAATTGTTGGATTCTATGTATCTCATCAACCACTCACTTAAACTGTCATACTTTCCTCAAAACTAGAAAAGAGACTTAGTCATTTCTATATGCAAACCATGCAAAAGGACAACGGATCTAGGAAGTTGTAGGATAATAAGCCTATTTCCATCAATGAATAAATTGATGAAAAATATAATTTTTAAAAAATTGAATAAACGTGAAATAATCAAACGTATCATTACAGATTATCAATAATGATAGCACATATTTTAATCAAAGAAATATAACTATACTTCTATTATTAGATATAAAAAAAACAAGGCCTAGATCTGAAAAATGATAAGATATAAATATCCAAATTCAATTATAAGATTAATTGCTCATATTTAAGAATCGTAGTAAATGGAAATAAATCAAGCAAATGCAAAATTAAACCAGGGATGCACCCTTAGTAAAATGATCCCTCAAGGATCAGTAATAGGATCAAAACTACTTAATATATATGTCAATGATTTACCTATCATTCCCAAAAGTAAAACAGAACATTTTACTGATAATACTGCGATTTATATTCACGTAACAATTCTAATCAAACAAATACAAGTACTGCCTCCAAGTTTGCCTAACACTGTTTATGACAAAAGAATCAAACTATACAAAATATTACAGAAATGACCAATTATTTAATCAAATCAACACTTCATATAATAAACCTACATAGGAATCGTTTTGTTAAAGAAGTAACTATTTAAGAAATCTATTGCCAGACATCCTATACCCATAACCAACATACTTTGAAAAAGCCAAACAAATAGGATACACATTATCTAAAATATTCCCGTATCTATATCCTAATAGACTCATTATTAACATGTCGAGACATCAACAATATCCTAATAATTAATTCGTCTCTTATGGAAGATAATCGATGAAATGAATTACACGTTTAACATATAAATATTTCTTTCCCATATATTCTGTTTGATAACCTGTTATGTATCTTTTATTTAATAGTAATAGGAATTATTTTAAATATTGTACTTTCCTTTTGGTTAATTGTGTTCATCACTCCTGTTCTTATAATGGTATATTCCATCAATAAGAACAAGTGTAATTCTTGATTTTGACAAACAAAATCTCATTTTAAAGACGAAGGTTTATCTTAAGACCCTACTTGTACGAGTTTTCGACAAAGCTTTATTTTCTCTGAAAAAAATCGTGTTAAAAAATGATTTTTTCGAAAATAGTTTATGCACAAATGTTTTTTCAAAAATTCAAAAAAGTATTGTCTTAGATTAAACCTTCCGCTTTAAAATGAGACCTTATTCATAAAAATTGATCAAGATTACTTCTATTCTCATTGATGACATAAATGCTGTTTTCAACATTTTCACGAAAAGGAGGTTTAGTACTGTGGCGCCTCTCGAAATTTGCGTTAAAGGAGAAGAATCTCGTACCCTCGTTAACTTATTTTCATATACAGAGTTAAATGAAGTATGTTTGCTTCTGTGAATTAGCGATTGCCTGCTTACTTTTGTACGTAAATACAGCTAATGTTCAGATTTTCTGAACATTTCCAACGCAAAGAAATGCGTTTCACGATGCTCGCACCGAGAAGCTACAGTAATTCATAATGAGCTTTGGACAAATAATGATTCTATGGCAAAAATAAGGAAATACGTGTTCAATTGTTCATGTCAATAGATCCGAATGTCTAAAATATTGTTCTATTTTGGAAAAATCTGTAGTTTCTTTTGAATTTTATAAACTAAAAAGATAAAAATTCTATAAGCAATGTGTAGCACATTGACAAGTATCTAGATTTGTAATTCGAGAATCGTAAGTTCAAGGCTAAATGATTATTTCGGTGATTTCTTTTTTATTGTATCAATGTAAATGAAAATAATGAACTAATTTTTTTTTTATTTAATAATTTAATAAGGTGTTACTATCCGATCCCTTATATTTATTTCCTATACTCATGGCTGATGTGAATTTTGCGATGTTCTGTGCTACTATGAGACGTAGCAACAGTATAATTTTGTTTGAAGAAAAATACATAAATATTTGTCGATTATTTTTTCAAAATTAATAATCCGTAAACATATACCTTATATATTATTTTTAATAAAGATCAAAACAGGAGTTCGTTTCCACATTATCTACGAAATTTTTTTACTAGAGCTATTTTTTACTAGAGTTATAGTTTCCCCTGTAGTTCACTTCATATTGTTTGTATAATGTAAAATATTCTTTGTATATTATAAAATAATATAATATATAAGTATTCACTAATTATTTTTAAAAAAACATTCGACAAAATCCTATTCTTTGTCACAAATTTATATATTAATTCTTATATGTCAATTATTTTTATTATTTTCTATGCGTTTATCGTGAAACAAATACGTACCGATGTCGTATTTAGCACGGATCACTGCAAAACGCACAGCTTCTATCAAAAACAAGATATATATGAGAGATTGAAAAATGCAACTTCACGGTCTACTAGACTACTTACTTTACTCACACGAAACCAATTGTTATGTACGTGTGAAGGGAAACCACAAACTTATATATCGATACGATAGACGCATAATATTATATATAATTCATATTTTGTCCACGCCTATCGTTGAAGTCACATACTCTTCGAACAAAAGATGATGAACCACCTTAATACCTTTCTTGAAGACTGGGCATGTGCCGACTGTCTTTGTGTAATGCATCTTTATTTTTTGTTGTTTTAACATGAACTATCTAATAATGTATATAGTTATATTCCGAAGTAGACATTACAATTTCCATGTGTAAAATAAGTTAAGTTGCGAATACTTCACGGTAGATTCCTATGAAAGCACTGCGCGACATATGATTAGCGCGAAGATATAAAATAATTATGTCTCAACAATTAAATTTAACGGGTTTGATTAAGCAATATTAATATATGGTTACAATATTTAACGACAATTTTTCTACTTTTTTAACGATATTATAATTAATCAATCTTTCTTTGATTATATAAATGAGACTGAAGTACGAAGTGATAAAGTAAGTGCATGTTCCTATCGAAGAATGTTTCATTGGATAATAACAAACACTGTTGTGGAATGATGAAAAATATCTTCGAATAACACCAGATGGGAGGAATGTATCATATAGCATATTATTTGATGAATACATAAAAGAATAATCTTTTTTTAGTATTTACTTTGATCCGTTTAGAATATTCAAAGAAAGGTGATGTTTTATTCCAAAGGATATACTTAGTGCTGATAAATAAATGTGATTACTTTGATTGATAATTTTGTTTTGTTTCTGCAAGAGAATCGTTAGGAAATATCAAGCTTTAATCCCATGGATATAGCTTTACATATTGTAATAAAGCCACTGCAGTTGGAACAGGCCATTCATGCCTTGTTCCTTAATAGCACATAACAAAAGAAAAACCTGGATCTGTTGAATATATTCGACATTATAAGAGTATTAGCATTAATACGAAAAATCGCGATTATCTTAATGTAAATACGTTTTACACAAGAACAATCAAATTATTTTTTATGAATAGTATACAAATATACTTTGAGCTCTAATTACTTAATCATGAGATTTTGTAAAACGAGAATCATCTGAGAAATAGCACATCACATTTAATCCTTTTATCTTGAATGTCTTACAATCAAATATAGATATTAAGTTCATCTCAGAGGAATATTCTTGTGCAAAGAACATATCATTAAAACTAATAAAGATAATAATTTACAATACAACAACTGAATGACCTTGAATCTTACATTGTTGAGATCACTAGACAAGTAAGTATACATATACTTAATACACTTAAAATTATCAGTTATGACGTCGCTTGATATTTATTATTAGAATCAATATAAAAGAATTCTATTACTATGAGCTATATACAAACTTCATGGTTAGTTAACTGCTAAAGATCCAAAAACCTTAAGAAGAATAATAAATAAAGATTTTAGCTACGAATGAACAGATATTTGAAAGAAAACAATTTGATAATTATCAGACTAAGTCTTATATAAAAAATATATAACATTCATGAAGAATATATAAAATATCCTATAAAATTGAATAGAAAAAAAAAGAAAAAAAAAATACAAAGCTAACAAACATTTTTCCTACACTTAGATATAACCTTTATTATAAATTATGCAATATGCATAGAATAACAAGATAACAGAGACTAAGTATCATATAAAGAAAATATATTTTTTCATATAATGATAAAAAATTAGGTTACGTCTATTAAGCAGGAACTACATAATATTATATGATTGTTATTTTTGTATGATTATTTGTAGAACTTTATTGTTACAAAAATTTTTCGACTACTGTTAGTTTTTAAATAAAAGTTATTTATATAAAAAAAAAGTTCTTATCGAATCATTAATTTAAGTAACGTGATAAAGTTACTATTTCGATGGTAACTGCTTGGATACACAGATGTTAGCACTCTTTTTGCCTTTTTTAACCTTCTTCTTTTTATTCATTTAATATTTGGTGCACGATGCCCTTTCTGTTGTCAATAACAATAACATTCTTAGTAATGTAGAAACCATGTTGGGAATATATATGAAAAATAAACACTCGTTCATAGTTTCTCCAAGTAAAAAATCTACGTTGTTGTTCCCGGTTATCCGGATGAGAAAAATCAATACAAAACGATATAACTACCCATAATGGGACATGTAAAATTTTAGTAAAAACAATTAATAAGATGGTGATTCTTGTTAACGGTCATACCACGTTGTTACACCAGTTCTCGTCCGATCACTGAAGTTAAGCAACGTTGGGCACGGTTAGTACTTGGATGGGTGACCGCTTGGGAACACCGTGTACTGTTAGCACTTTTTTTTCTTTTTTAATTATTTATTTCTTTTCATCTTTTTTTGTAATACTAATTTTTATAGTATTTTTTCTTACATTTTTACCAACATTTCAGAAATGAGACAACGTAGTTAAGTATCAAGGAAAAATCCCAATATTATTCGCACTTTAAGTTAATGACATTGAAGTCACGAATGCGTAATTCTGAATCTTCAGAGTGAAAATTATTTGTTTATCCTCGATACGTATAACTTGATTCTATCATATAAATTATAAATGTTATTCAATTGTTTAAATAAATGGTCTCATCCCAGTTAATTTCATCCAATATTAGTAGAACTACTGCATTTGAAAATAATTAGGTATGAATCTCTAGAAATAGTATAAACGTAATTGAATTTATCAGTAGAAAAAAAAAAAAAAAAAAAAAAAAAAAAAAAAACAGGAAAACATAACAATAAAGAGAAGACGTATGATTAGTTATATATGTATCACTGATGATAATGAATTGAATGTAAGTAATGTAAGAAATAGAACAAACTGCAGCATGCGAGATAAACATATAGGATGACTAATTTTAATATTAGAACATCACAAAATTTTTATTTTGCCATATAATTTTATTCATCATGAAAAAAACATACATATTGAGTTGTAACATTAAATTACTATCTAATTAATAATAGTATAAATTTTTATTTTGTCACATTATAATTTTCTTCATTATGAAAAAAACACATGTCTGGTTGTAACATTAAGGTACTATCTAATTAACAATAGCATAAATTTTATTTACATAATTGTAATATTTGTTAAATAATGTTTAAAATGAAATGTCTGACTTTAATATTTAGATATTTCTAACAATTAATAATTTTCTTATTATTTTTTATACTTAAAAAGTAATTTAATATCTTGTAGAATAATCTTAACTAATAACTTTTTTTAAGCTATGATACATATTATAAATTATTTTTTTCAAATATATATAAATATTTTAAATATTATTAACATTATTCCGTTCTACTTTTAATTATTTATTCAACACAAAGTTATTACTATTTCTTTAATTTATCATTCCAACATGTCCTATAAGTTTTCAATTTCTGACAGTGGTAGATATAATACTTTTGCATAATATACTTGTAGTATATATTTTGGAAATATTCTTGCGTAATATATATGTATATATATTGAACA
The DNA here is from genome assembly GCF_905475345.1 of Vespula vulgaris. NCBI lineage: Eukaryota > Metazoa > Arthropoda > Insecta > Hymenoptera > Vespidae > Vespula > Vespula vulgaris. Next base: position 5,050,115 of record NC_066598.1, on the reverse strand, counting down.
TTCTATTGAAGAAAATAATATTTGTTATATAAATTGTAAATATGCGAAATAAGTCTTTTTATTTTAATTTTTGTACTGTTCAACTATATTGTCACTAAAACTTTTCTTAAAAATAATAAAAAGTATGATAATATAATAGAAATTCACAATTACTTAAAAATATTTATATGGATAAGAAAGAGTTAAAGGATCCAACAAAAAAGAGATAAGAACATAGGCTTCACTCTCTATGTGGTTGTTCAAATTGTTGTTGTGAGTTCTTGACATCTGCAAAATTAAATTTAATATTTAATGAAAATAGTTAGCAAAAATAAAATGGTTACTTTTCTGGAACTTTAAGCAACTCCTTAGATATTGTTTTTTCTTAATAATATCTATGTTAAGCAAGCTTTGCGTTCTAGATTGTGCTAATATAGATATTGTAAATAGACCTTTATCAATCTGATAATATGATTCGTATTTATTAGATTCATATTTATTAAGATCTTCATTGTCTTATTGAGTAATTTCCATGACAGAATTGAGAGAATTAATTATATATATCGCATCTTCTTCTTTTATAGTTTGTAGCGAAACTTGAGAATAAATTATATGATCCGACTACAAATATATTCTCATACTACACATATGGGCCGTGGTAAATAATTCTCCAGTAGAAGCGAAGTGTAAAGATATACATGCATCTGAAACCTAAATAAATCATATACTTTTAAAATATATATTATAAATGAAGTATACTTAATCAAAATAATTACACATACACAAAGACTTTATTTAAACTTACTTGAAATACATCTGTTAAATGAGAAGATAAGATATCCTAACCCTTTATTGTATAATCCATAGAAGATATGATTAACCATCTCGTATCAAATGCTGCATTTATTAATTGTTCTTTATGCCCACAGGAATATCTCATTATTGTTTTCGTATTTAAATCAATTAAAATCATTGCGAAATCTTTTAATGCAACAATATAAAATCATATTCATTTCATTGTAATTTATATTGTAATACCATAGTCATTCTATTAATTCAGGTAATGTTATAGTAATTCTTCTTGCCCTGTGTGTGTCTTAATTTTATATAATATTTAATTTAAAAAAAAAAAGTCAGATACAAAAAATATTTCTATTTTCTATTAAGATATACTTACCATTTTTAGGTTTGAAGTCATAAAATTTTATTAAGCAATCTTTTCTAGCAACAATTGTTTCATTTAAAACATTTATCACTATGTCCCTTATCGAATCTTTATCCACTTCGCATTCATTGCTATAACTGATTCTATAAATACAATAAATCCATCTACATAATCAATATCATAACCAATAACAACGAAATTTTCACATTTGGTAAAGTACAATTTGCATTACGATTATTTTTAAACCTTTTTGATAATAATTTATGATCATCCATCTTTAATAAATCATAAGACAATGTAGTAACTATGTCTAGACCAGAATGAGAAGTTACTATATAGCTCTGTTCCTTTTTTTAGTTTTCCAGCAGAATTTTTTCTTAAATTTATTAAGGTATTAAATTTGCTATAAAAAAGTATTATTTTCGGTGGCTTGAAATGGCCTTCTCATAATCATAAAGAAATTTTCATCAATAATTCAAAAACTCATAATTTTAAAGAATCAGGCAAAGATCAGTTCATTTGATAAATACTTCAAACTCATAGCATCAAACTGAACTTTGTTTAATTTGACCTTTTTCCGATTCTAAAATACAATATATCTGTTTAAATTTTCTGTGGCTTTAATAGAATAATTGTCGCTACTAGATGTAATCATATCATAGCAACCTAATTTTAAATTAATTAAAAGATTATTTCTATTTAAGATTATTCTATTAAATTATATCTAATTTAAGATTATGCAATATAATTCTTCCACCATATAGACCCATAGCACATTTATCATAGTTATTTGTTCTAAAGTTATGATAGTCCTATTCTATTCCTTGAACATATAAATTATCTTCATTATTTTCAAATTTCATAATCATAAACATCTCTATTAACTACAAAGTTCGTCCATATAATTAAAAGGATATATCAACATCATTATTTGAAATATTTCATTAGAAAAGTTTAATTTTTTAAGTAATTCTTCCATTTTTACGTTTCAAACTTTAAAGTTATTCTTATCGACTAAGAGTAAATGTGATCTGAAAGGTCATATAATATGTATAGAATATTCATGTCTTTTGTAGGTATGTTTTAATCCTGTACCTCTTTTCCATGCATATACAATATTTTCTGCAATTGTATAAATGCGGCAGGTATCTGCTGATAAACAACATATATCATTAGGATGAGTTCCAGACACACTGAGAAAGGTAAAGTGTGCTCATCCATAATTATAAAATTTTTTTCTAACGTAAATAATCAAAAGCTTTTCTTTTCTTCTTTGAACATATTTAGTTACTATGAATATGTGATTACTAACGTAACCAAGTGCATGATTTCGCACAAATATTTTCCTTTGTACCATTTTTCTAACCTTAACGTTCACACGAATGATATTAGAATACACAACTACGCTTAATAAAACGATGCCTCATAGGCGCAACCAGTTTTGTAAGTATTAGACACTAGCTCCACTATACAGTTCTTTTATGAAACTTATCCAAAAAATGACGTCACAAGATCCTCGCTAAATTATAAATTTATAATAGAGAACTGCATGCCCGTTTGTTTTACGAAAAAGTTTAATGTAACTATATTAAATATTACAGTGTCGATGTATTATCGTTAAAGACATTCATTTATTGTAGAATATCTTTGAGATTGAATGGATATATGAAGTATCCTTTCGATAAAAATATTTAACAAAAAGTTCGTTTGATTGATTTTATATATACGTTTAAACGAAGGTTTTAAACGTTAAGAATTTTTTTTATTTCTTTTTTATTAGATTCTATGATTCTACGCCTATCATCAAAATCTCTCTCATTCTTTCTCTCACTCTCTCTCTCTCTCTCTCTCTCTCTCTCTCTCTCTCTCTCTCTCTCTCTCTCTCTCTCTCTCTCTCTCTCTTTCACTTGCAATTTATTCACCTTTAATAGTTTTTCTACGAAATACATTTGTCAAATCGGTTTAAATAGCATTTGAACACAATGTCGGTTTAATAGTGAAAGCTACTTAAATAATGAAAGAATGTTTCGAATTAGAAATTTTGTTTAAAACAATCTAACTAAAAAATGCATTCATTACATTCCGATATACCTTTAGGAAAATAATGATATTTAAATATACGTTATAACTTGTAATTTTCTGTGAATTTGTTCATTTCATTAAAAAATATACCTTCGTACTCTTCACGATTAAGCCGACAAAATTATGATAATATACGATATCTACATAATAATGTGTTATTTTTATTCGTTCAATAACAAGAAATATATAGTGAGACTCGATAATTGTCAAATATTATCTCAAATAAGAAGTTAACAAATATTGAATTACTTTTTAATATTATTTTTTGTCCTTTTTAAACAAGATTTATTACATACATAACATATTTTCCAATGTTGATGAATTTTTTTTTAATAAGATAAATAAATATAATCAATAAATATATATAAATAATGATTTGCAACATTTTTCACATCATGTAAAAAAAAGACGAAATAAAAGAGTAATAAATAATTATTTCTAAACGATAATGAAAAAATGATATATATCTATAATAATACAAAAAAAATATATATATAATGATTTCCAACATATTCACAGTGTTTAAACAAATAAAAAAGAGAAGATTTCTAATAAATAATTATTTATAAACAAAAAAGAAATGATGTATACATACATACATACATACATATATACATATATATATGTATGTATATTATATATATATATATGTGCATATACATATATATATATATATACACACACGTAAATTATTTAATGAAGATATACAATTGAATGATTCTAACCCATTAAATTAATAATTTATCTCAAAATTACTGCACTTCGATTTGCCTTTCCTCCATCTCGTACATATTAACCAATAAACGTGATATTGGAATTTCACCAATAGTCTCGTGAAAAAACAAACGTTCAACGGTTTTCGACGAAACACTTCTTAGATAACCAACCAATAACATCAGGCTACAGATTCTACCCTGTGGCGAATATCTTGATCTCATATAATCATCTAAGATACATTGCACCTGTTCTTGTAGCATCTCGATTGGTTGTACCACATGAAGCCCAACTGTTTCTGAGAAATGAAAAATCCTTCACTTTCACTGATAACGGTCCAATAACCTTCTTTTTTTTCAATAATTTACATAAATAATTGGGATTTAGTTTACCTGGTATGAAAAGTGTCAGAGCTTTTATACAGCTACGTTCATAGACATCAGGTGCCAAGCGCCGGAAACGGTATATTATTGACTGAAACAAAAAAAAATAAAACAAGAAGAGAGAGAGAGAGAGAGAGAGAGAGAGAGAGAGAGAGAGAGAGAGAGAGAGAGAGAGAGAGAGAGAGAGAGAGAGAGAGAGAGAGAGAGAATTAAATTCAAATGGATTTGGAATTATTTGTTTGATGTGATCAATTATTCATGTTAAATGTGCTTTAAAAATGTACTATCTTTAATGTATAAGACATTTGATATTGCTGCTGCTACTGATGATAATAATGATTATGATAATGATGATTACCTGTATCATACCCAACTCTTGATTGGTAGCAACGTCATTAACCGGAAGTCGACTTTTAACTTGTTCATCATCGAGTAAACTCGTCACATCCCAAGGTATCATCCACTGAGCAAGATGTAGAAGAAAGAGTTGAGTCCAGGATCGTTCGAGTAAAAGTAATTGATCGTCCTTTGGTAGGGCTTGAAAGGGTGGCAAACATCTGACCCATCTCACGACCATGAAAAGAAGCCTGGCGGTGATCTCCTAACAGAAATTATTTATTCAATAAATATATTTTGTTAATATTTATATGCATTATTTCAATACGTTGATAGAAAACATGAAAGATTTGAATGTGATATGCTTTGAATTATTTTTTAATAACGATTTATTTTTTCTTTTTTTTTCCATAGAAATTTATCATTTTATTTTATTGAAATTAATAATTGGCGTATACGATAAATCTGATAGAACAATTAGAGTGATCATTAACGAAAACGTCAATAATAATCTACCTCGAACATTTCCCAACTTGGACCAATAATCTTCAAGGTTCCCGTAGGACTATGCCTCGTCTCGGAATCCGTTTGTTCTAACGAATATTCCGTTTCCGATTGTAGTCTGGTACTCCATACAAGTTCCTTTTAAAAATATACAACACAAAGTATTTCATATCATTCATACATATATAATGTATTCAAAAATATTATTTTCAAAACACGTAATCAAATGTTTGAATCAATGATTTTTTGTTTTTCTTTTTCCTAAATACGTATCCTATTTTATTTTGATTTTAATCGTGAATTTATATTCTAATCATCGGCCTGTGTTTACGTGCACATATAGATTAAAAAAAAAGGAAAAGACAAAAGAAAATAGTAACTCAAATGTTAACAATTGGACACTTTTTTGAAAGAAATCAAATCTAACATAAGAAGAACAATATAGATACGATTGCTCCGTTTAACTGAAAGATCTTTACTTATTAAATTAATGAGAATGGGGTGTGGGAATAAGAAGATTGGAAAGTTGAGAGAACAAATGAAGCTAAATTACTTACCTGACATTTCTCAGCGGATATCAGGATCTGTAAGAGGGATTGTTGCGGAGCAAGAGAGACAGTTGTAGCTGCTGCTGCTGCTGCTGCTTGATAAAGGGTTGTTGTTGTAGGAGGGTGCTGTGGCTGAGTTAAAGGTACTGGGGATGCTGACTCTTCTGGTGGTTTGTGTGCTAGCCCTATTGGTCTAGGATAAGGTGTGAATCTTTGCTCGCACCTGAACCTTTTTAAATCGATAATTGTAATCAATTCGTATTGTTTAATTACTGAATTTAAAATTTCCTTTTAATTCTTCTCTTCAAAAATAATTTGTTTTTCATTGATATCATTATGGAAATATACCTATGATGTGAGAGAACATAAGCAGAACGGAGTCCTGTCCTTTGTGTAACTATCGGTGACTGTTGTTGTTGATGTTGTTGCTTCTCCGAAAAGATCGAATGTGGTGGCTTCGGTTTTCTCGGTCCACGCTCATGTTGTACTGCTAAACATCAATGAAATCGTATCTATGTTATTTTTTTTTTTATTTTTACCAATTTCATGTAAAACCATCAGTATTGATTACCAATAACAACGCCATTGTCGAACAATAATAGATCATACTGATGATTTTGAATCGACAAAATGTTATGAATTAACAGATTAAACGTTTTTATAAATTCCTAATATTTATATTTTTCTCAGAAACAGTCGGATTACTTCCATTCGTTCTTTTTCTTTTTGTCAAATTTGGTAATATTTTCTATATTTCTTTAATATTTTTTCTAATATTTCTTTAAAGAAACTATTTACTTTCATTATGTTCTCTTTCAAATTTCAATGAATTTTCTAGTACTTTTTCAATGTTTTAAAAATATCATAGTACCTTTGTAATGGTTTTCCAAAATCTCAAGTACTTTTTTACTGCTTAAAAGAAAAAGAAATAAGTTGTCACACACTTTTTATGACTTTAAAAAATGTCCGCAAAGCTTTTAATACTTTTTTAGTGTTTTCTTTTTTTTTAATTTCCAGAGAATTTTTCTAATGTTTTTATTATCTCCAAATTTTCTCATATCTTTTCAGTTCGTTTCTTAAAAAAAAAAAAAATAAAAAAAAACGAAGTTATTAGCTTCTAGTTCTAATCCTATCGCAGTCAATTTTCCTTATGGATATAATATTTGAAATTGAAAGGAAAAAAATCTGACAATAGGAGCGGAAAAGTGGTCAAGGCTTGCCTGAAATTGAATTTGGTGAAAATAGAAGTAGAAGTAGTAGTAAAGGTGGTAGTAGTAGTAGTAGTAGTACTAGTATCAGTAGTAATATTAGTAATAGTAGTAGTAGTACTAGTATCAGTAGTAATATTAGTAATAGTAGTAAGTTGCTACTGTTCGAAATGTACGAGCTGTATTTCTGTAGGAAAATAGTAGGGTGTGAGAATGTTATGGAGGATAGTGTTAGAAGGGAGAGAGACCTCCAAATGAAATTCTACGAGGGTGGTAGGTTGCGATGGATGCGGTCGCTGGCTGGGCATCAGCTTCCACATATACACACACTCACACGAAATGTATTATACATGTAAATGTGTACAACTCGCCTATATATCTGTATATTTGTATTTATATATATGAGTATATGTATTTGGCTTGGATCTGTGTGTGTGTGTGTGTGTGTGGGTGGGTGGGTGGGTGTGTGTATGTGAGAGAGAGAGAGAGAGAGAGAGCTGCAACTGGGTGGCAAGCACATCATCATTAATGAGGCTGAGCGGATAGCAGCCGTAGATTCCCACGTTCGCACTGGCGTCGCAGCAATATCTCTGCTTGATTCTGTGGCTATATGACCATTGGCGCAATGAATTACTCAATTTTTTATTTTTATTTTTCATTCGTTAATTTCTTTTTTTATGATATAAAAAAGTGAATAAAATTATTAAATATTTTATCAAAAAAAAAAAAAAAAAGAAATATATATATGTTACAAAAATATGCAATAAAATCAGACTTACCAAAGTTTTCATTTGTTTTCGTTAATTTTGTAATAATAAAAAGCTGAAAAATGAAAAATACATACCGAATGATTCATTTAACAAAAAAAAAATGTATATATCTGCATTTAATTAGAAAAAAAAAGAAAAAAGAAAGAAAAACGAAACATTAAATGATTTTTTCTTTCAAATTTCATATAAAGTCTCGTAATGGAAATATAAAAGAGGAAAAGGGGAGGAGAGATCAGCTTCAGGGCTGTTTTCTTTATCGACCAAATTGTCCGTATCGAAGCAGGTAGATGGATGATTATTTTCTTCAGTTTAATTGTTTTTACGCGGGGAGAGAATCGTATGGTGGAAAAAGAAGATACGTGGACGATCACGTACACGTGTTTACTTTGTAAACACGAATCTTTGTATAGTTGTAATGTGACATGGGGTGATGCTAGTCACGTGTCCCATATTAATTCGAGAATGATTTTCTAATCGGGCGATTCTAAACTTACTAAAGCGTTTCGTTTTATAACACTGCCTAATCGTTTTTTTTTTAATTCTGTTCATGTCTTTTATTTAAATTAATTGTTTTATATTTTCAAACAAAAAATTTGTTTTTTCTTCTTCTAACGAATCATTTTGTTTTTTTTTTTCCTATAAATAAGTCTAACAATAAAAAGGGTAGGAAAAATAATTTATTATATATCTAACATATATATATAATATATATATATAATACATATATTATATATAATATATAATGAAATATATTACATATATATATATACACACATATATAGTATATATAATGGCTAAACGTCGTGTTGATTTGAAGAAAAAACTTGAATCGGAATCGATGAAGCGAAAATGAATGTGCTTCGAACGAAAGCTTCGCAAACGTAGAGCATCAAACGACGTCGGACGGATTAAGCTCGTTTATCCTTTCGAGCTTGTCAAGCTGTCGAAGCGAAAGATCCGATCTCCAACCTTCTTTTTCTCTATAGAACAAAAAGAAAAAAGAAAAAGAAATAATGGCTCTTTTATTTCATCTTCGAAGTATCATTTCTTTTTCACACTATACAATTAACAAAATATAAGATTTCTTTTTGATGCAAAATAAATCTATCAAAAGATATTTAATTGATTCTAAATATCATTATTAATTTGCTACAATTTTGTAAACGAACGTTAAATTGATAAAAATTAAAAAAAAATATTCACAGAATCTTCTTTGCTGAGGTAACTTTTTTTTCACTTATTCTGAAGATTCTGTTCATTTTTTCCTTTTTTACATTTTTTTTAAAGAGTAATCTTTATCTATATTTATCGAATTCAACATTGAAATGTTAACGTTGAAACGTATAAATCTCGATTTTTTTTTATTCTTTATAAAAATATTCGATCATATTGATGTTATATGAAGTCTATAAAAAAAAGAAAAGAAAGAACAAAAAAAAAAAAGTAAATTCGTCGACGTGTGTCATCGAAAACTTTGGTGAGACAATTTTCAAGTAGTACGTGCGTATTCACGATCCGGACGTCGAATGGACGCAAGGATTAAATTCGCATGCGCTGGAATGGACCGCGCCCTGTTTCCTTTTCATCCTCGCAACCCGCCACCATTCTTCCCTCTCTTTGGCCCCGTTCGTAGGATCTCTCCCTCTCTCTCTCTCTCTTTCTCTTTCCCTCTCTCTTGCCAGAGAGAACGCAGGAGCGCGAACGACAGCGTAATACACGAGCATAGCGTGTGCCACGTGTGTACCACAATGCTAGTTCCCACACTGGAGTACCACGTTCTCGTACTATATATAGGGTGGTCCACTTTGATTCGAACAATTTAACACGTTTATTAAACAACAAAGTCGTGACAAAAATCATTAAAAAAAAAAATAAAATATGATCGACTCGAAAACATATTTATTATTAGATATACTTATATCATAAACACTTCATTATTATTTTCTTATGATTTTACTTTAAATACTTTCAGAATATTTTTATCAAGGAATGTAATCATTAAATATTAACATTGAAATAGTTTACTTTATATATACATATACACATGCTTCATTCTACGAGATTACTGTAATGTGTATATGTGAATTTATGAATCTTCTCTTTTTCTATTTCTGTCTTTCTATGTCGGTTTTCATGATCTCGAGCGTGTTGGGTGCTCACACGGGCCACGGATCACTGAGGGTGGAGATCGAGGGCTGCCTCGCATCCTCCCATTCCTCTCTCTCTCTCTCTCTCTCACTCAGTATCCTACTAAACGGTAAACCGATCTGTGAACATTTCAGCAGTCAGCGATCTCGAAGGCTAATCCCCTGGGTGAGCGGGCTTGATACACATCTCCTACCATCACCCATCGTCACCCTCTCTCTCTTTCTCTCTCTCTCTCTCTCTCTGTCACTATTCTCATACACCTAACTCTTACTCCTTCC
>NC_066598.1:4487500-4680000 GCF_905475345.1 Vespula vulgaris | reverse complement strand
AAATTAAACATATATAAATAAAGTATATAAATTTTAAATAAAAATCAATCGTTGATTGATTGAAGGATTTATAAAAAATTTCTACTCGAAATAACTTTCATTTTTAAAGTGGCAGATATTATAATATATACTTATGATATATATTTCTTCCTTTGCATCTATCTATACAAAAAAAAAAGAAATAAAGAGTTACAACCAATCACTAAAAACGCATCATGTCACCCGTTTTTAATATCCTAGTTATTCGTTCTGACTTTCATTTTCAGAAGTGACAACCATTCCGAACATTAATAAAATTGTAACAACAATAAATAAAAATCAATCACGAAGATCAATCCATATAACCAATAGATCGATTCATATAACCATCGATCCAATAATTTTCCAAAGCTGCAATTTCTAATATTTCTAATAAATAAAACAAAAAGGAAAGCGCGAATAGTTAGATGCTCTGATTAGTTATAACAACAACTTCAATGATAATCATACCGATGCAAATTAATCAGAATGTAGGACACGATATGATTATCGAATATGACGTGGTTAATGTGTCAATAAAAGATATTGCCACAAAATCGACGTTCCTTATAATCCGAATAGCAGCCATAATTACGGATACACCCTCGTTATCACAATAATAGAAGATTATAGATGTTTCATAGAAATGTTTCGAGGAAAATAGACCGCCCCTTTTGGAAACTTGACCATATGGTCTTGTTCGAACGATGTAACCTGTCCTTCGATAATTTTTCATCCCCTCTTCCTTCATACTTCTCCCTCACTTCCCGAAATAGGAGAAAGTATATCGATGGCCTTTTGAACGTATCCTAACGCGATTCGTAAGTTCGCCACATCAAATGAAAATTATTATCATTTGAAATATCAACGTGGGCTGAATCTACCCCCAAACTCCCGCGCTACCCGTCTCTGCCCCCGCCCTCCTCTTGTTCTGCGTTGCCCGTCGAATTGACCAATTGTACGGTGTTCTCAGCGAGGGTGCATATTTAGTCGAAATGTTGTATGTATATATGTGGAATGTGTATATGTATATGTATGTGTGTGTACGTGTATGTGTACCGATTAAATACGCTCATACACGTATATGTATTTACACCTACGCTTGACCGATTATCTTTGAACATATGTATGTATATATGCAAGTAGATATACATACGTTGGTCGTATTCGAAAAGAAATTCTTAGAGCAGTGGCTCTCAACATTTTTGAGATTATAATAAAATATTGAATATAATAATAGTATTGCGGTATTAAAGATAGGTGTGTTTTAAAATGATTTTTAAGTTAATTATGATTAGATTATGATTAATAACTTAAGGGATACAAGTAAATATTTACTTTTGTGCGTTCATAAGTGAAAATCATAAAAAATGTGTTATGGCGCCAGTATGTATGAAGTTGGCGCCGTAATATTATGAAGATACTTCGTTTGTCTTTTAGTTATTAATCTCAAAATACAAATATTAAGGTTATTTATAAATTTTTCTATGCAACTTTGTGATTTAAACGACATAAATTTATAAACAAAATATGAACTACAAATACGATAGAGGTTACATATACAACTCCCATACAGCTTACATATCCCACTATGCGCTTATCGTATTAGTGTGTAAGCTTGCGTAAATTATACACCTCTCACGCGTGATCAAACAATCGGGTTAGTGTAGATTAGAATATTAGTATTAATAGAATCTCATATTTATACCTTTTTTTCGATAGTAGCATCTTAGCAACAGCGTTATTACAATTTTGATTGATGATAAATCTATAGAAAATAATAATTAATATAATAATTAGTATATACATTTATGATAAAGAAGGCATAAGGAAAAAAAAGAATAAGATTTTGTTGATTATTTGGTCGAAAATAATAATTAGAATATTTATTATATATATATATATATATATATATATTATTTTAATACAAATTAAAATATGTGAGTTCTTAGAACTTTCTTAACACTTTTTTTTATGTATTTTCCACTGTAAGATTATTATTACTATTATTAGTAGTATTATTACTACCATTATTGTTACTACTACTATTACCACTATTAATAATAATAATAAAAACATACTTAAATATTATGTATTTTACAATATCACGAAAAGCTTCTAATACAATATCGTAGTACTTTGCTTACGTATTATTTGTCAAGCATACCATATTTATTATGATACATATTTCTTCTAATTGCAATTGTTTACTTATTGTAAATATCATTCCGTATATTATACAGATCTACACGTTTGAATTTTTTTACAACGTTTCATAAATCTAAATTCTTTTAATCGAATCACATATACGACATTTTATAATACTCTTTTTCTCTTATAATATTAACAAAATAAGAATGTATAATATTAAAAAAAGGAGATGCGCCATTGTAGAAAGAACGTCATTCTTAAAGTGCAAGACTCGACCCGACAAATAAAATAAATTTTCGTTCCTATTTATATTTGTTATACGTTCCACTTGCGGAGGAGGTGGAGAGGAATCATAAATATTTGCATTTACCTGTACAAATTCCGTAATTGGATTCCTTGCATTCACACGAAATATTTCTTTTTTATTAAATATTGTTACTCCCTTTTCTTTTCCTCTTGCTCCAATAATTCTTTAGATTCGATGTACTGCCTTCTCTTTTCTTAGTTCGTGTCATATATTTTCTTGTTGATGATATTTTCTTTTAAAATTATTCGCGACATAAAACTAATGAACTTGCAGTGCACGAGATGATTTATGTTACGAATTAAAATTTTACAAATTTCCAAAAAAAATTTTCTTTTTATGCATAAATTATTCTTGAAAAAAAAAACATTTTCCCGCGCGATATCTTTCAAAGAAAATGAAGCTTTTTCAAAAATTCGAATTAATTAGTGATTTAAACTTTCATCTTTTAACGAGATCTTGTTTATCAACATTGGTCGAGAACTATGCTTACATTAATTCTTTTTTTTTCTTTCGGTATAAATCATTATGAAACTAGTTAAATTTTTAATAATAATAATAATAATAATAATAATAATAATAATAATAATGATGATGATGATGATGATGATGATGATGATGATGATGATGATGATGGTGATGATGATGATGATGATGATGATGATGATGATGATGATGATATATCTTTTTCTGTCTCTTTTGGCAAAGAATTCTCAGATAAATACGTCTAGGTATTTTTTTGTTTTATTTTTTGACGTAAATCATTATAAAAAAAGGATGTTGAAAATTTTAATAGTATATATATATATATATATATATATATATATGTATATATATAATAATATATATTTATATAATAGTGTATGTATACGCGTGTATATCTTTCTCTTTCTCTGGATATCTTTCTTTAGCGTAAATATATATATATATATATATATATATATATATATATATATCTATGTATATCCATACATACATACATACATACATACATACATACATATCTTTTATATATACATCTTTATATAATATATATATTTTATTTATATATATGTATATCTTTTTCTTCCTCTTTCTGTAAAGAATTCTCAGATAAAAATATTCAGAGCACGTTGAGAGTGAGACTATTGGAATCGTTGTGGAGAAACAGTTCAGGGATTTGAAATTTGCGATTTCTCTTAGTCGTGAGAAAGAAAGGAGAGATAAAGAGAGGAAAGAGAGAGAGGAGGGGATAAGAAAAGGGAGAAAAGGCTATAGGTATGTGTCTGTATTCCGTGTAAGTATCGCGATGGGAGAGGACGAAGGGCAGGCAAGCGGTAGAAGGGGCATCACGGGAGGGTGGATCACAGAGGTAGAAGAATGAAATGATCGAGTTATGCCTGATTGCCGCTTGTTGTTCCAGCTCGATAAACCGGATCCGAACGGACCAAATTCATCCTGTTCTCCCCAATTTTACGATTCTCTACTGTCTCCACCATCTTCCATACTGCTCTAACATAAGTATAGTCACCTTGTATCTCTTTTTTTATTTTATAAAGACAGTCGAACGATTCGTTGCTTATTTTCCTTTTCTTCCTTTTTCTGTTTTTTGTTTTTCTCTTTTTTTTTTTTAGATAATTTTTTAGATAATTAAACAGTTTTATTAGTTAGTCGCGCTTCATATTGACTAAATGAATTTGTTAAGGAAGAAAATAATAGTAAAAAGTTTTCAGCAATACTGACGCAATCTTAAGTAGAATTATTTATTCTTTTTATTTTTCTTTTCTTACAAATTAGACCCAAGATCGTTAGATATTTCTTTTAAATCATTAAATAATTTTATAGTTGTGTTTCATATTGATTAAATAAATTTGTTAAGAAGAAAAGTAACAGTAAAGAGTTTTCACGCAATGTCAATTACAATCATTTATTGTCTACTTTTTTTTTCTTTTCTGAAGATTGCTATAACGATAACATTGCTATAACAATAACATTTTTTTTCTCTGAATCATCAAAATAGTTTTATACTTGCGGTTTACATTGATTAAATAAATTTATAAGAAAAGTTTAAAAATGAATGAAAATTTATTCTTTTGCAGTTTCCTAGGACGTTAATATCGATTTCCTATGAAAACTGCTGAGCAATCTCATAAATTCGATTTTCCAAAATTCCATTCAATATGAAAGAATTCAGCGTTGCAAGTGGTTTCGCAACGTCAGCCAGATCTACGTCTCTTCAGCGCGTTTAATCGGATTCGTCGCGATTACTCTTCTTCCTTTGTGCTTTGAATATATACATACATATATACATGGATACATACATACCTATATGTTACTCGTACATTCTCCTAAGTACTCTCGTCTTTGAACATAAACCAGTTTACCATTTTATCGGCTTATCGTTATCGTTAAATGTTCTCGATGATAATTTCAAAGCATTTGTTTCTTAAAGAAAAATGAGTCCTAACTTTCTCCCACTCTTCTCCAAAAAAAAAAAAGAAAATAAAAGAACAACATTCAATGGGACAAGTAAAATTTAATTATCAAATTCTGGTTACAAATTCGTATCTATGTTTGTAAGTGAAAGATTATTAATTTATTAATGAATCTTATTTCTGATTATAGAAGATAACAATTGATCTTAACTTAAATCAAAACAATTAAATCGTTCACTTGAACTCGCAGATAAATGTTCAAGATGCTAAAGTATGTGGTATTAATGAAGTATTATTTTATTGTCTTCTTGTTTTTTCTTCTTTTTCTTTTTTTTTTCGATCGACCATGTTTTACATCCAATAAATATCGATACGTATGCATGCTACTTGTTGGTTTATCGTACTCTGAGGAAAGTTGAGGTAGGATGAGGTGGGGTGGAGGTGGGGGTGGGGTGGGGTGGGGTTTAGAGAGGAAGGTGGATAGGTAGGGATATTTTTGTTGAACCCTCGGCTAGCTCGCCGTTGTCAACGACGGTTAATTCAGCGTGTAACCGTACGCGGGATCGAGTTAACGTTAAGATCAAATTGAATTTGGCGCCGGCGCTGGCCCGGCTAAAACTTAGTCATCCGGCAGGACCCTCCTAATCCGTTTAAGCTCTTCATCCTGGATCCTGTCGTCTCGACGTCTACATCGTCGAGAGAAATAAAGAAGACTGTGCTCGTTCGAAGAGAAAAAAGAAAAGTAATGAAAAGAAAAGAAAAGAAAAAATTAATTGATTATTATGGCGGTTCAATTCGAGTTGTACGGATTAATAAGAGTAGATATGTTCCCATTCATTGGAAACCTCGATCACATGATTTCTTATCAATTCGGTATATTTTAGTATTTTCATGAGATTTTTTTTGAATCATTGAAAGTACATACATGTTTATGTCATATTTGTTAAGGTATTATTTGGGATATGGTATATTCAAATTTAGGATTATAAATAAGAAAGAGATTTTGGTGAGGTATGAAATATTTTTACTTTCTTTTTTACTTTTCATATTTTATATTTTGTTAATTTTATTTTGTGATTATTAAATAAAATAGAAGTAGAAGTTTTTAGTTAAATATGAAATCTGAAAATTGTCATTTCGATGGGTTTGGTAATTTTATTGCGATATGATGTTCGTTTGAATAATTGTGTTCGTTGAAATTCAAGAATTATGTAAACATTTAAGTATACTATTTTTTTTTGGTAATTATTATCATTAATAATTGGAATAAGAAGGTTTTATGGAAGTTTCTCGAGTCTCATTTGTTTTTGTAGTGTGACTATTAAATTTTGAGTTAAATAAAAATGAAAGTATATCGAATATATTTGTTATTTTGTTCAAGTCGAATGGTACGACTAAGAAAATTGTATTGGAATTGTTTGATATATTTTTTTTTGCTTTATCTTATAAAACAGAAATTAATGATATTATCAGTTTTATCAATTTAATCCTTAAATATACATCTATATAGTATAGTAAAAAGATACAATAAATATAACTTAATAAATTTGTAGTAAGTAATATATATAATTTAGAAGATATATCTATTATATATCAGAATAGTAATACTAGTAGATATATTATATTTTAGTATAATAAAGATATCGTTAATCTTACCAACTTGACGCATAAATATTTCTTTAATATTTGTATTATTAGAAAGTCAGGATATTTTCTTATTTTAAAAAATTTCCTAATCATTTAAAAATTGGGTAATAATAAACAATTAAGTATCTGTAATTTAAAAAAATCCTTCTAATTTTTATCGTTGTTCTTATAGATTCCATTGACATAATAAAGATATAGTACGCCGAACAAGAAAATTAAAATGAAAAATAATAATAAGAAGTTTGTTGTCTAGCCAATTCTTATTTTTCTTTTCCCTCTTGTATTTTCTTTCCTTTTTTATTTCTTTGCTTCGCTTTGCTTTCTTTCTTTCTTTCTTTTCCTTTTTCGTTTTTTGTTCTTTTTTCTATTTCTTTTTTCTCTCGTTCTTCTTTTCGTTATCTCCGTCTCTGATAAAGTTTATCTCTCGGCTTCCTTTTTTGTTTCCTTCTCTTTTTTTTTTCGCAAAGAGAGGAGAATTCGCGTGGTGATTCGCAGGGCGTTGCGGAGTTGGCTCGAAACGGACACGCCCAGCGTCGCGACGCTTTTATCGATCAACAGAAACACCAGCGGCGTGTCGACGTTCGAGTCGACGTACGCGCTACGTGTGCCACACAACGGCCATTTTAACTTTCCACGAGTGGAACTGGAGTGGAAATGGAAGTGGAAGTGGAAGTGGAAGTGGAAGTGGTAGTGGTACTGGTAGTGGTAGTGGAGTAGAGTGGAGTGGAGTGGAGTGGAGTGAAGTAGAGCAGAGTAGAGTGGTGGATACGTGCAAAACGAATCCGAAATGTCGATGCGTTTATCCTTACTCGACATTTTTCTATTGTTTAGATACGTTCAACGTGACTCGGAAGGATCATTCGAGAACCATGCTAAGTTTAATGAAGAATATTCTGAAATTGAAGATTCTTTATAACAAAATACGATATTCTTTCGTTGAGATATAAGAAAGGAATATCGAATAATGTGCGTGAATTAGATTATTTAATATCGATGATGAAAAGATCGAATGAAATATTTCATCCCACGTATTCAGAAATATTCCGAATTTTTTTAATTTTCTTGCATTTTCTTCTCTCCTTTTCTTTTTTATTTTCTTTTGATATAGAATTCTAAGTAGAATCTTTTGATATAGAATCTAAGTAGTTCAAATCATATAAGTTTATCTCATAGAGATTATGTTTTTACAAACGAATAAAAAAATTATATTGCAAGGACGTTAAATCTGTTATAAAAATTTTCATATCTGTGCGTTTACGTATACATATCTCTCTCTTTTCCCTATAAATCTAAAAATTAATATTTGTTTAACGAAGATCTATAAGGAAAAAAAAAAGAATAGAAAAAAATATGTTGATTCAATCTGATCTCCATATTGTAAATGCCGACGAGTATAAAAAATATTAACGAACGAACGAGTAGTAGGAACTCAAGAATAAATGGATTTCTAAATGAAGTTACTATAGAAATAAATGCTTTGGAAAAGGAGAAGGGAAGGAAGAAGAAAAAAAAAAGAGAAAAAGAAAAATAATAACTCAGCAAATTGTTGAGAAAAAAAGAGATATAGAAAGGTAGATTACGATTAACAGACTAATTAATGAAGTTCAAGGCATAATCTCGTGGTAGCGTAAAGTCCTTTTCAGGGTCGACGGACTTCTCTTACATTAGAGTCGGAGACAGAGACGGAGAGAGAGAGAGAGAGAGAGAGAGAGAGAGAGAGAGAGAGAGAGAGAGAGAGAGAGAGACAGACAGACAGACAGAGACAGAGACAGAGACAGACAGAGAAAGAGAGAGAAAGAGAGTGCGAGTGCAAGTACACGAAAAGGCGGTCTTATAGACTCGTATATCTCACTATAGAGTCTTATCATATTTATGGGAGTCACTGAAAGAGCGCGACATGGAAACCGCATCTGTCGGCACGCATATTTTTAAATACCAATTCGGTGAGCTCGCACACAAGAGAGAGAGAAAGAAAGAGAAAGAGAGAGAGAGAGAGAGAGAGAGAGAGAGAGAGAGAGAGAGAGAGAGAGAGAGAGTTGTTCCTTTCGATGCAGATAGCGAGACTCGTTATTTATTTACCTTCGCCGAACACACGTTCAGAAAGAGATCCTCTTTACGAATCGTTGCTAAATGTCTTCATCGAGCAAGAACTTTCGAATTTGACTCGATTCAATTTAACCAAACTTTCGTTTTGATCATTAGGACGTAGTCATGAGGGTAATTCATGATCCCGTTGATCTAATTTATCTGGGTTTTAACTAATTCAGAAAAAAGAAAATAAAGGTAAAAAATAAGAATGTTAAAATAAAAATAGGACGATCGAACTGAATCGTTCGAAGTATTCAAATAAAATTCAAAATTCATTTAAATGATTAAAGTACGAATTCTGTAGAATAATTAAAATATTGTCCTTGTATCACGTACGTGGTATAATTTTACATAGAAAGAAATGAATGTGTTAACACGTGTAACTACACCTGTAAGAAGGTATCAGATACAAATGATAAAGAACATTAACATACACATCCCCTCTCCCTTTATATGTAAGTATCGTCCCATAATTCCATGGGAATGAATAACATTTCCATTGATCCTCAGGTACGCCGAGTCAAATTAATCCCATCGATGATTCAGCGCGATCGTTTCGTTAGTTGATAAACCATGCCGATAATTAAGCGGCTTCGACTCCAGGCAAAAGATAAAATCTATTGATGCCGTTATTCTTAAGCTTTGTGGACACTTACCCTTCGTATCCTGCAAATATTGCTTTTATTTTTGTAACATCGAGCTGGGTTAATCTTCGAATAGCTAGGACAATTAGGATAATAAAAATATAATTTGAATTTAAGGATTTATTTATTTTCATAGAAACACAATATAGAAAGTTAAAAGAAAATCGATTTAAAAAAAAAATATTTTCACTCGAATAATATTATTTTATAACAATATTAATAGAAAAATTTTCATCGGAAACTTTAAAAAATTTTACTATTGTTAGGTAACTGTTAAATTTTTTTTTTATCTAGATCATTGAATAGTTTTATAGTTGCTTTTCATATTGACGAAATAAATTTGTTAAGGAATATAATAAAAAGTTTTCAATAATACTAATGCAATTCTAAGTACAATCGCGTATTCTCTTTATTTTTACTCTTGTTTTCTCTAAAAATTGTCAAGTAATTTTTTGTTTTTAAATCATCAAGTAATCTTATATCTAAAAAATTAAATCATTAACAGAATTATTTGAAATCATATGAAATCAAATTGTAAGTTCGACATTATCTAATTACGTGTACCTTGAACTTTAAACGCTGTTATCTGAAAAATATTGTTTTACGAAAATATTTGTATTCTCTAAAATATTCCTCTTGATTTGATCAATATGATTGATGATACTTTGAAAACTATTGAACATGGTCATTATTGAAAACTATTGGCACGATTAATCCTCATATTATTATCTAGTCTTCGTAAAGAAATTTAGTTACTTTTTTTTTTTAATTTAAATTAAAAAAATTACTGAAATTTATTATATAAAATTATATGTAAATTCAATTACTGATATTTTTTTATTAAATGAAAATATTAAAAATCGACTAAGTGAAGGATTAGTTTTAATTGTCTTACATAAGAGCTTTCTGTCTTTTTTTTAATTTTTGGTAACTCCCTAGGGTGATATTATTGACACTGTAAACGACTCTGTTTAATTCGACATCAATAACTTCATAGAGATAATTGATTGTTTTAATTGTTTTATTGAAAAATATTCTTCAAAGTATACATTATTATAATATTTAATGATTTTTTGTTAATAAAATAAATTAAATAAAATTACACAGAAAATTCATGAAAATTTCTTTTTTTTTGGCTAAGATTTTTTACTGCTAAGATATATGTAATTCTTTAAGGGAATTTACGGGAATTTTTTAATTTTAATATGTCATAGTTCATAATTAGTGTTTGTAATTATTATAAGATATTTTGTAATTATTTCAATTGGTTTGATATTTATATCGATTATTAAGAAATTGAAAGAGAATTTTCGATTCTTGTTGAATAATAAATAATTAGTAGTAATTAAAAATTTCTATATACAAAGTGTTCTTCTTGTAATCTCATAGAAAGATTAATATTCCAATAGTGAAATCAAGAGAAATATAAATTAAATTTAAGTGGATTGATTTCTAAGAATTTTTCTATTGATCTGTTATGATTTTATTATTAATGTATGGTGTTTAGTAATGATTGAAATTGAATTACTAATTTATATTTATTAACGAATGATTGGTATAATTTTTGATCATTATTTAATAATAAATGATTAGGAACTTAGCAATTTGAAAATTTATTTATCTATGTCTGTGTGTGTCCTATGAAGTGTCCCATATAATTTACTAAATATTTTTTGAATAACTCAGCAAATTTTTAATTTAAATAAATAATAATAAAATTAATATGATAATAATAAATTAATATCATTATAATTAATATAATTAATAATTAATATAATATTAATAAAATGATAATAAAAAATTTAATTAAATATTTTCTTTTATAAATCAGTACAGTTGCGTGTTAGTCATTTCTTCATGCTTCAAATATTTTTAGGCATTTTCAAAATTCTGAAAAATATTCCAATGAATCATACTAATGATTTATCTTTTATAATGTTACATTTAACATAGATATTAATGTCTATTATTTAATATTGACATAGACTTTTAACTTATTACACGAACGAATTATTATAAAACGAAAAACAGAACCATACGCACGATTGATTATCGAGAACGAATGATCGTTCGTGCGATTCAAGTACGATAAGATCACGCTCGAAATGATCGCGTGTGATTTGGAGAAAGTAAGGTCGGAGATCGTGGGTTATATTTGGGTGTAGCGAGAGATCGAGCTAGGGCCAAGGTGCAAAGCCAGATCGAGGGTCTTATTATGTAATAAGGGCAGCACGTGTCACTACCAATTGAATTCGATTCGAGAATCGAATTATTTGCTTGAACAATCGAAATGCTCTCTGTCTTTCTTTTTCTTTCACGTTCCGTTTGGTTCCCTTTTTCCTATAACTTCTTTTCTTTTATTTTTCTGTGTATTTAATTTTCCATTCGCTTATTTTTGTCTGCCCGTATGTATGTCTGTTGTTCCGTCTTACTACTTTCCTATCTTACAGTTTCATTCTTTCCGTTTGTTACTCTAGTTTTTTTCTTTTTTATCAGTTTATCCGTCCGTTTGTCTCTCTGTTTATTTATTTGTCCGTTTATCTTTCTATCTGTTTCCTTGGTTTTGTTTTCTATTTGTCTGTTTGTCTCTTTGTCTTTCTGCATTATTTCCTACTTTTTTCGTTTATCATTCCGTTTGTCTTGTTGTATTTCCGTCTTTTTCCCTGTATTTTTTTTCCTTTTCTTTCAGTTTATCTGTCAGTTTCTTTGTCTTTTTTGTTCAATTATTTTTATCTGTTTGTATATATCTCGTTCTGTCGTATTAGTTTTCTACTTTTTAATTTTATTCTTTTCGTTTGCTTTCTTAGTTTCTTTTTCCTCTCTCAGTTTGTTTATCTCTTTCTTTGTCTACCTGTCTGTTTGTCTGTCTGTCTATCTGTCTGTTTTCTTGTTTTCATTTCCCTTCAGTCTGTCTTTGTTTTATCCCTGTATTCTTTCTTGTATCTTTTCTTTTTCTTTTAATTCATCCGTTTATTTTTCCATTCATTTATTTCTATCTTTCTGCATATCTTTCTATCTTACTATGTATTTCAATTTCATTCTTTCTATTTGTTTTCCTAGTTTTTTTTTTGCTTTTATTTTATTTATTTTTCTTTTTATTTAGTTTGTCCATTTCTCTTCGTTCGTTTTTTTGTTTTTATTTCTTTTCAGTATCTCTGTCTTTCCTTTTATTTCTTTCTGTCCTTTTTTGTTTGTCTCTGTTCTTCTGTCCTTTTCTTTTTTTTTTCAATTTATCTGCTTGTCTTTTTGCATTTGCATCTGTCATTTTGTTTTACGCTCTTTCTCTCTCTCTCTGTCTTTGTGTATTTTCTTTTGTATTTTCTGTGTATTTCTGTTTTTTATTTTTTTTTCCTCTTTCTATCTATCATCCTATTTCTTTCTTTCTATTCTTTCTTCCCTCTTTCTTTTCCTGTTATTTTTAATCTATTTTTTTATTTTTTATTTCTCTTTTTTTTATTCTCTCTCTCTCTTCCCCTCTCTTTGTCTGTCTTTTATTTTTGTTTCTTAAGTGTCTTTCTATTTCTTTTTTCTATTTCTTGTCTATGTCTATTTTTTTATTCTTGTCTCTTTTCCTGTTTCCTTTTGTTTTTATTTGTTTCAACTTTTTCCTTTTTCTCTCTTTCTAATTCCTCCTATTTATTATTTTTCATTTCGGTCTGTCTTTCTGGTTATTATTTCTACCTATTTCTTATATTCACTTGTCCCACTTTCTCTCTTTCTCTCTGTTTGCTTTTTCGTTTTTTCCTTTCTGTTTGTCATATTGTATATTTTTTTCTATTTTCTGTACTTGTCTACCTTCCTGTTTCTCTCTCTCTCTCTCTCTCTGCCTCTTTTTCTCTCTTTCTTTTTGTGTCTTTTTGTTTCTTTCTTTGTTCTCTTCGTTTCCGTCTGTCTTTTCATTTCTTTTTTCCTTCTATCTATCTATCTTCCTACTCGTTTTTTTATCTCTGTTTGTCATACTTCTTTTTCTCTTTCTGTTTCTCTTCGTTTTCGTTTTTTTTTATTTTTTTACTTCTTTCTTATTTCCTTTCCGTTTTTCTCTTTCTCTTTTCGAATCGTGGTTCATATAACCGTGCGAGTCTTTCATCCCTCTCACGAGTCAACCTTCGCACAATGAACCGAACCCCGCATGGACCTTTAATCCGATTATTCCTTTCGAATCAACGACGCGTCGCTGCTTCCCGAAAGGCACTTCTTCCCGTCTGATTCGTCGTAAAGAGAGAGAGAGAGAGAGAGAGAGAGAGAGAGAGAGAAAGAGAGAGAGGGAGAGAGAGAGAGAGAGAGAGAGAGAGAGAGAGAGAAAGGGAGAGAGAGAGAGAAAGAAAAGAGAAAAAAGAGAAATAGAAAAAAAGGATTCTCTTAGGAAGCGTTACGCCCACTAAGAGATCTATAGATCTACAGATCGCGCCCTCCTTTCATTGTTTCCGATCCTTTGCGATCGAAATCGTCACTCGGTTCCGTTAGGATCAAAAATAGCTATTGTGTTTCTGTAATCGTGTTAGTGATCCATTAGCAATTCATCTTTACATGAAACTTTTCGTCTACCTACATGTTTTTCTGCATAATAATAATAATAATTAAATATTTGGATAAATAATAATACGAAAATATAACTTTTTATAAAATTAACGTAGATGATAGATATAGACTGATGTAACGAAAAATTTGTAAAACTTTTTAATTATATCATTAGAAATTACTGTAGTATGTATACGTAATAATGTGATTAAAAAGATCTATCACGATCAATTCATTAAAGTACGCATATTTACAAATAGTTTCAAACAATTTTTTACTAATTAATTAATTAAAATTAATATATTCATTTTATAGTTATATACGTAATAATGTAATTAAAAGTGATTTAATTTCGATCTGTTACAAATAGTTATTAGATGACAACAATATAGAATATAAGATTTTCTTTAAGCGTCCTATTTTTAAATATACTTTTAAATATATTTTCAAGGTATATAAAAAAAAATGATGTAATCGATCATGACTCATATCGAACGTAATGATCGATTTAAATGACGATCATAATTTATGAAAAGTCAAACAAACATTCGTCTCTCGTTCTTTATCGACATTCGACTAGTTCCACGTTTGTGCCTTGAATGGACCAACCATGAGACCTACAAAAATATTCGATGTAGGAATCAAGAGAAGGAGAGAGAGGAAGAGAGAGAAGAAGAGAGAAAAAGAGGGAGACAGGAGAGAGAGAGAGAGAGAGAGAGAAAGAGAGAGAACATTTTCTATAGATGACGAATCGAGGTCTGATATTACAGGTGAGTTGGGATCACGTAGGCATGCGCTATCAAAACTTACTATTATAGTCTCCGCATCGCTTGTCATCGTCGAACTTCTATGAAACGATGTCACATATCATGGCATTCGATTTTTTTTATTATCATACTATGCATGAATTTCCTTTTATACATTATAAATTGTTCCGCGTCTTTTTTTTATTATAACGTATAGTAATAATATAATATTATAATATTATTGATATTACTGATATTAATATTATAATAGATACTATATATATTATTATTATTATATATTAGTATTATATATTATAGGCTGATATTTGTTGGATCAGTATTTTTTAAATATTTTTAATCAGTATTTTAAATAAGTCAATATTTATAATAAAATGTAAGTGATCAGTATTTTATTATCGTATGATATTTGAATTTCTTTTTTATATGTTATAAATAGTTTTGCGTTTTATTTATTATAACGTAATAATATAACATTATAATATTATTAATGAGTATAATATTATAAAAGATACCATATAGATATTATATATATTAAATTAATATAGTAATATATATAGTGTTTATTAATAGATTGTATATTATAGGCTGATATTTATCGGATCGGTATTTTCTAAATATATTTAATCATGTATTTTAAATGAATAAGTATTTATAATAAAATGTCAGTACATAATATAAGTATTCAGTATTATATCGGTAAATAAAAAGAACTGTCAGTATTATAATTATAATGTTTATAAATATTGTATAATACTTCGCCATTCTTTAAAATAGATTTAAAAAAATAGATTGTTTTTTTATATGTTACTATTTATTATATATAATAAAGTTACACCGAATCTAAATGCAATTCTGAAACTGAATGAAAAAATAGAATTGATATCTTATTATAGATACTGATAAAAATATTCATTTGTATTGTTCATTCATTTTACAAAATATTTATTATTAATTAATTAACAAAAATACTGACCAAATAAATACAAGTTTACATTGTAATAGATTAATATTATATTTTATTTCCTATATCTATTATATCATATTACTAATTTATATTATTAATATTATTATTATATAGTAATTACTAAATTGTACTATTATCCATGTTTAACAATGAATGATAACAATATAACATATGATTGTCCTTTCAAAATACATATCTACGCTTAATAAAAAAAGAAATATAAAAAAAAATAAAAAAAACAAAGTACAAGAAAATGAAAAAAATAGCTGTATATTAATATATGAGAAATTAAATCTATAAAAATTTCTTAACACTTCTCTTTATTATCCGTGTTTGACAATAAATGTAATGTCTTTTAAAAATACATACTTATACTTAGTAAAAAAAAAAAAAAGAAATAAAAAAAAAAATGAAAAATGAAAAACGAAAATAACAACGTATTAATACATAAGAAATTAAATATAGTAAAAATTTCCCGACACTTTAAGTCAAATTTGTCTTAACTTTTTTCTTATTCTCTTGTTGAAAATCCGTCGTTGAGGATGTTACCAAGGAAGTTGGTACTTTTTATTTCATCAAAGGAAAGCACAGAAAGAAAGACAGAGAGATAAGATAGAAACTATCTCTCTCTCTCTCTCTCTCTCTCTCTCTCTCTCTCTCTCTCTCTCTGTCTCTCTATTTCACGAGGGTTTTGAAGTGTATGAGAGAATGAGAGAGATAGAACGAACGAAGGGAGAAGACGCTTTCGTTAGGTCGAGCACAGTTTTGATGATAACGAGCGGATTTGCAATCACGGCTACATTGTGCAGGATCCTGCTGTTAGCTAACTTCAAGAGGGATGAAACTCAGACGCTCGGAGATCACAGAGCAGGAAGCTGAGGATGAGAGCTCGACTAGACGAGAGGATCTTCTTTCTCTCTCTCTCTCTCTCTCTCTCTCTCTCTCTCTTTCTCCCTCTCTCTCTTTCTCTTTCTATCTCTATGTGTGTGTGTGTGTGTGTGTGTGTGTGTATATATATATATATATCTGTTTCTCTTTTCTCGGATGGATGCTGGAACGTGGAAATCCGAAAATTACAGAACTACATGGGACTACATAAGCATGTCAGTATCTTCAACTTTTCTCTCTCTCTCTCTCTCTCTCTATATATATATATATATATATATATATATATATATGCATGTATGAAGGTATGTATGTATGTATATATATGGCTCTCTCTGACTCTCGTGATACGTAATTTTCTTGCCGATGCGTTAACGAGCAATGAAACAACACCTTTTCCTTTGCGAAATACTAGGTTTCGATAAAAAAATATAAAAATTTATGTATCAGAGTTTTTCAAAATCATTTAAGTACCTGGGTAACTATTATGCAGGGTAGATGTGATATTTGAAATTTTTATTTTTTTATTTACTTATTTATTTATTTATAACATATTTGTAGGAGAAATATGTGAAATATCTTTTTCATTTCGCTGTCACTTTATTTGTTTATATATAGTTATATTAAGTGGAGAAATTGGAAGATTTAATTTTCTTTTTTTTATTAAAATTTTTTTATTTACTTACAGTACTATCAGTAGCAGTAATTTGCGATTTTTATTTCGTATATTTATTTACACTTATTTATGTATTTGTAATATATTAAATCAAAATTTGTGATTATTATCTAGTTATAATTTATTTATTTACAATAAAGTTATAGGGACAAATTTCCAATTCTTAGTTTCTTATTTCAAATTTTATCATTTGTAACAGTTCATTTTATACGTTTTACTATAATTTCATTATAGAAAGATGAAAAGTTTATGGATATACATATACTTTTCATCATGCAACATATAATGTCGTTATCTTTTAAATGAAATTATTATACTATATCTTTACGTTAAATTGTGATTTTTTTTATTTACAATTACTATAACAATTCTTAACATCAATTTTTACTTTATGTATATACATATGTATGTGTTTGTATATGTATATATATATATATATATATATATATATATATATATATATATTATTTTTATTGCCAGTTGATAATAAAAGTAAAAAGAAAAAGAGTATAAAAAACCGAATGTATTTTTTCTTGATTTTTCATATTTGAACAAGATGAGAAAAAATATTGAGGCTAATTAATCACGTAACAAGTGTTTTCCAATGTCGCAATAAAAAGGTACATACGTTGCGTACAACATTCGCGATTATGAAGAAGCATCGCTTCGGTTAAGGATTTTTTTTTTTCTTTCTTTTCTCTTTTTTTTCGAAAAAAAAATGATGTTTGTTTGCACAGCAGGTGAACGACGCAACGTTTCGAATATTCCGACCGATCGACCGATCGACCGACCAACCAACCGACCAACCGACCAACCGATCCACCAACGAACCGTCCGACCAACCTCCGAAGAATTTCCAATTTTTTTTTCCATAGAGAAGAAACGTAGGTGACAATGGAATCGCGTTATTCACTAGAAAACACGTTCGACGATGTTACCTTTCGAATTCGAACAGGTATTCAAGAGGATAGGAAGCTTTATCATGATAATTAAGTATCGTCTTGGCCCTTATTTCTTTTTTTTTTCTTTTTTCTTTCTTTCTTTCTCTCTCTCTCTCTTTCTCTCTTTCTATCTATCTGTCTGTCTGTCTGTCTGTCTGTCTGTCTGTCTGTCTGTTTGTTTCTCTCTCTCTCTCTCTCTTTCTCTCTTTTGCTCTTTTTTTTTCGACAAAAACCGAGAGATGATAATTAAGCTTCCTCTCGGATGGCCCGTTTTCTATTTTTACTTTTCTTTTTTTCTATTTTTTTCTGTTCCTTTTTTTCCCTTTTTTCAAGAAATATCTTTCCCTTTGATCGAAATTCAAGTGAAAATTCGTGCAGGATCATTCGGCAATCGTTCGCGTGGCAACGACGAACTGGAACGAAAGAAAATATGTTAATATTGTTCGAATAATGTATAGTACGGCTGGAGTACGGATCCGTGCATTCGAATTTTTGGTCGATGGCCTTAATGTGTCTTTCTATATATCTACTTGGGTAATATTTACACAGTCGTTTAAGTAGAGAGTAAATTATTGGTATAACGATTGAAAACGTTAAGTGGAATGTAAATTTTGTAAATAAATCGATTATCTACAAAAGAATAAATGTTATATCGATTAGAAAGAACAATTTGTTGTAAAAATTTAGATTTATTAACGTTTTCCATTTGTAGATGTGTATAAAGAGAGTGGATTACGTAATTTTGTGAATTTATGAACGGGAGAAAAATTGTGTCTATATCGGTATAATTAAATTTCGAATGAGAAATCTCTTGAAAAGACAGATTTGTATAATTTTTGTAAAAATGAAAAACAAACGATACTATTAAAAATAAAGACTTTGATGATTTTAATATTATGAATTTTTTAATAACAAATCTTTTGGAATAGCAAATTCGTAGTTTTTCTCAAATAAAATAAAAAACAGAAAAGTAAACAAGATTGTGCCGAACTTGGCATTACTATAATTTTAATTACGAATCTTTTGAAACATTAGATTCATGGTTTCTGGAAAATTAAAAACAAAAACAAGAAGGACGAATTTTACGTAACTAATGTTTCAAAGAACACAATTTAATTTAATTTTTCCAAGAAAGCTTAGAAACACAAAAATTTTGACGAGATTTGCTTGTCGTTAAATTTTCAATAAGAAATTTACGATTTTTTGTCAAATTGAAGACAAAATAAGAAAATAACAAAAAAAAAAGGACAGAAATGAATTGCATCGAGCACGATATAAAAAATATGTTATTTATACCAACACGCCAAGTTTGACGATTTTCGTTATTTTGTTCAACTACTCGTATATATACCTTATACCTGTGTATCTAAATTAACAAAAAAAAAGAAAAAAAAGAAAAAAGAAAAAAAGAAAAAAGAAGGTAAAATCTCTAGACCTTTCTCACAAATCCATGGTCCCCCAAAAATGACTTCGTCGCCTCGCTCGTGAATCGTGAAAGGATCGCACGATCGAGATTTATCGGTTTAAAAAAATTCACCTCATCTTCTACGATCCTCCCCATCGACCTTCTTCCACTACATGCGTGATACAAAAAACAGTAAGTTTTCATGGTGCTCGCACATGTTTACATATATATATACATACATACATACGTATATATATATATATATATATATATATATATATATGCATATACATATACGTATACATATACATATACATATACATATATATAATACGATTTCGGAATGGCAATAAAAAGTCAAAAAAAAAAAGGAAAAAGAAAGTAAAAAAAGAAAAGAAAAGAAAAAAGAACTAAGGAAGAGGAGGAGGAAAAGGGAAGAGAAGGAGAAGGATAGCGAGAACTCGTTTGACACTTTTCCAAGCACTCCAACGAAAAATTCATATTCATCATACTGGCGTGGGCGTATATGTATCCCTTTCGAATGGAATCGAAAAAAAGATATATATATATATACAACAAAAAGAGAGAGAGAGAGAGAGAGAGAGAGAGAGAGAGAGAGAGAGAGAGAGAAGGTGTATCTACCTAACATCGAAAGTTAGGCAGAAGGAATATGGTGTTGGATCGAGGGAATGGAAAGGGTGGTGGTGATGAAGAAGGAGGAGGAAAGAGGAATGGGATGGAGGAGTAGACCTATAGCAGTGATAAAAGGCGTTAGTCCATTCCAGAATGATTTATGTGTCGGCGAGGCCGAAATACAAACAGGTGCTCGAACCCCCTTGAGATCCCAAACTCATCGAAAATAAAAAAAGAAAATGTGAAGATGGAAAAGTCGAATACATTGACGGTTACATAAATATGTATGCTAGTATGTAGGTAGGTGTAAGTATAGCTATATTATGTTTTTTTTTTATTTTTTTATAAGAAAAAGATGATAAAAATTGGATATCGGGAGGTGGAAGGGAAAGAAGAGAGGGAGATAACTATCTAACGGATTGGATAACTTATTGTTCATTTCGTTTTCTTTGCTGTTTTTGGGGGAGGGAGTTGATAGAAGTAATTATTTTTAGAACGCAGACAAGAAGAAATATATTTTGTAGATATGTTATAAATACCGGTATATAAATTTATTGTTTGTTTTTAGTATTATTAAATTATTATAATATAGATCAACTTAATAAAAATTAATTGAAAAGTTCAATGTCTTCCAAAATTGTTTCTTAAAATTACAGTTAAGTATATAAACTGACCTAAATAATATGTGTGTGTATGTGTGGGTATAAGATTAGTGTGTGTATATATATATATATGTATGTATGTATGTATGTATGTATGTATGTATATATACTTTTTTAATAATACCATATTATTACAACGTAGATAAATTTAATACAAAATGATTGATAAATTTATAAAATAGATTAAATGATTAATAAATTTATAGATAAATTAACAAATATATATTTTAGTCGATCAAAAAATTGTCTTTTACATTCAAGCTAGTTTCATATACTGATTTTAGATATGTATATTTAAGTATATACTTTTTTATAATACTATTATTATAACATACATCAACCTAATAAAAAATGATTAATAAATTTTATTCTTTCAAAAATTATCTCTATGTTAGCCTAGTTTGTTAATTACTCTCACGTAAATACTGATCAAGATTAAAGGTGTATTTGTATATTATTTTTAGTATTATTACATTACATTCAATACTAGTATATCATTATAACATATACAGGTGAAGCTAATATTAACTAAACACTTATTATTTATTTATGTCAATGTAATTATGATTATTAATTATTATTTACGTCAATTTAATTATCATTGTAATCATACACACACACACACATATACTTAATTCTCCTGTCCCTATCAAAAAGAGAAAAAGTCAAATGATTTGTTACAAAAAGTCAACCCTACTTTTCTTTTTCTATTTGCCAAGAGATATAGTTTCTTAACAATCTAAAATTCTGTTTAGATTCTCTCGAATCTTTCATCCCTCTTTTTCTTCTTCTTCCTTTCCTTTTTCTTTTCCTTTTTCTCCAGATATCTCTCGATATCTTATGCCGTACGATAGATGCACAAAGAAAGTAAGTTTACTCGTGTAAGAGAAAGATGGATGAAGACACACACATACACACACAAATACGCACACACGGGAAACGTGAAGTTTGCTGAATTACCGCTGAAATTCCATCAAAGTTTGCGATTCTTAAAGTTGAGAAAAATTCAGGCAACAGTGTAGAAGAAGAACGGAACGGGAATAGGGAAGAGTAATAAAAAAAAAAAAGAAAAAAGAAGGAAGAAAAAATAATACAAAAAAAAGAAAATAAAAAGGAAAGAAAAGAAAAGATAAGAGAAAAGAGAGGTGGGAGTGGGAGGGAGTGAGGAGGGAGGTATGGGTTGCGAAGAGTTCATAAATGGGGGGATGAGATTTTGCACGGCACATGCGCCCAACTCACGCGAGCACATTACCCAACCAGAGTTAGCTTTGGTTCAATAGTAGGAATGAAAGAACATGGGCGTGTTCACGATAGGCGGAGTTCTGTTGTACCAACCTCTTCAATATTCTACCAAGAGTGGGATAGAGAAAAAAAGAGGAAGAGAGAGAGAGAGAGAGAGAGAGAGAGAGAGAGAGAGCGAGAGAGCGACAGACAGAGAGGGAGAGAAAGAGAAAGAACCTTCTTCTCTCTAGTAGCTAACAAGAGAGACACAGATATACGTATGCTGAGTTTCTGTAGTATGAGTGTTACTTCTCTTTTGAGAATGTATTGGTGCACAGGAATAGTGGCGCGAGTGGTAGGGGCATGATCGAGGATGCCAGTCTTCTCCGGGACACGGATCCGGATAGGATACTTGCTGATCTTTCATCTCTCATCGTCATCGGGATCGTGAAAAAAAAAGAAGAAAAAGAGGAAGAAGAAGAAGAAGAAGAAGAAGAAGAAGAAGAAAGAAAAAAAGTTTCTACGTTCAGTTAATTGTGCGTTGGTTAATTACGATTTTTCGATACGATATATATATATATATATTTTTTTCCTTCTATCTTACTTTTTTTTCCTTTCACCTTTTCCTCTTTCTTTCTTTTCCGTGTTTTTTCTTCGTTTTCTTTTTCTTTCGTTCTTTTTTCTTCTCCTGTTTTTTACCTTTCTTTTTTTTTTCATTTGGTGAAACCTTACTTTCGATCGTACTCGTTGAAAAAATAATACTTGTTCCGATTTGACTTAACGTGACTTTGGTTTTGTTGTGAATGAAAACTTTTACGAAATAGTGGAAGGATGGAGTTGAAGGTCGAGGATTCGTGACCTCCTTCCTTTTTTTTCTCTTAACGACGGGAGAAAAGATGAAGGTACGTTTTTCTTTTTTTGAGGGTAGGATGGGGTGAGGGGAGATAGAATTTTTATGCGATTCTATTATTTTTGGTGATTAAAATACTGGTTCGAAAATTATTTGTTCATAATTTCGTTACCGTCGGATGGTCATAAAATTTTTATTAAAAATTTGATATCTCGCAAATCTCGCAAATGTACTCTTAAGTGCGACAATAAATGATAATAAAATTAAATTAATTTGTTATATCGAAGGGTGAAACTGTTAAAAATATATTTTCTAATGCAAAAACAACAAAAATAACGATAATACTTGTTAATAAAGAAAAATGGTTATAGTCGTCGATAAAGTTGTTTTTCTTTTATCTTTTTTTTTAATATAGTAGAACTGTCATATCTGCAAAAACCAAAACTTCGTCAACACAAAGGTAAATCATTGAAAATTAATTATAGTATTGATTCGATATAAAATCGTTATAATTATTCGAATTTCAAATAAATAAATAAAAGATTTTTTATCAATTAATTAAAAATTGTAAATATCTATGTATTATTTAAAAAGAAAACATCAATTAAGAATTTGATATTTCGAATAAATTCGTACGAATTTCGATAAAATTTTTCTTTGAATATCGGTGATACGAGAAAAACGAAATTATGAGATGAGTTATAAAGAGTGAATTTTTAGAGAGACAGAAAAAGACAGCAAGAGAAAGAGGGGGGAGGGTGATGATGATGATGGTGGTGGTGGTGATCGTGGTGGTGGTGGTGGTGATGGTGGTGGTGGTGGTAAAGGTGCAGTTTCGATATTCGGTAGTGAGTAGTCGGTAGGCCGAAGCTCGTTTGACCCTTGCACCCGAGCATTTCTCATTTTGTCAGCTCATCTCCGTCGCCTCGGCCTTAAAAATGACTTCTATTATTCTTTCTCATTACGGCTTGATTGCGTTGCCCGAACCACCTACGATGGCAAATAACGTGGTAGATATTTTTCGTCGAGAAAAATTTTCGACGAGTTCGAATCTTTTCTCTGTCTTTCTTTTTTCTTTCTCTTTGCGAAATTTAAAGAAAAAAAGATAAGAATTATTTTTGTTTTCTATTTTTTTTTAAATAACATTTCAAATATTTAAATAATAAAATGTTACTAGTTTAATAATATTTGTATATTTATTATCAAATATTTAAACAGATATGATGAATATACAAATATTAGTATTAGGGTTTGTAAAATATTTTTAGTCAAATGATATTATATATTTTCTTTATAAATATTATATACTTCGAAGTTCTTGCATGATCTTTGATTTAGTTATATAATATGTACTAAAAATTTGTGATCCAAATAGGATTTATTATTTATACATCAGTCATTAAAAATTCAAAATATTATATAAACGATGATCAAGATTTTTTTTACAAAATTTTGTCAAAATTTTCTTTGTTTTCCTTTTTTTTCGTATTTGTAAAAATGGCCGATATTCCATAGCAGTGTTACAATAGTAACCTAAACCTTCAAATGATTTCAAGTGGTAAAAGTTAATTTTCGTCCTTTTAGGAAAGGTTTTCTAAGGGATAGGTAGGATCTCTTTTAAGTTGGGTCACCATCCCAAAGTGTTGTAAATTATCCCTGGTATTTTACTCGGAAGTCATGAATAGCCTAACAGTAGACCAATGAACACAGTTTCGCAGGATTTTCTTGACCCAGAGAGGATTTTCATGTCCTAAATGTGTTTCTTTTCTAATCTCGTTTGTGTTTAAGTCTCGTTATGGTGTGACTAGAAATACTAAAGAACTCATTGTAAACAGACAGAAGCATACCTTTCCTTCTTTAAAATTCTATTAATCCTTAAATCTTAACAATAATCGTTGTTAAACGATATTACGAAAATGGTGATATAGAAATAAAAAAATTATATTGTTTGAAAATCGACGAGAAATATTTTCGACGCAATTTTTTCAAATGCGAATAATTTTTAATTCTTTTGACAATTTTAAATTCATCGTATGGGGACCATTCAAATTGTATGGGTCATGTTGTTACGAAATAATTAAAAAAAATATTTAACATAATGTTGTTACCAAAATATTATCGAAAATTTCTAAATGTTAACTTCTTTTTGATTTTATCATACATTTTTATAAATAATACATTTTCAATATAACAAAATTTATAATAAGTCTATTTTAAATACATGTCATAAATATAACAAAAACGTAACAATTAATTTCAAACAAATTTAATATAATTTTAATATATCCAAGCACGATAAAATCATAAAAGATTTTTTAAGAAAGAGATTTTCAATTACCGATAATTTCTCCAATTAACTTACCGATAAACATTAAAGATTTAACACGTAACATTATTAAAAATACTAAACAAACGTGATATCAACGTGAAAATATATTAACTGATAAAGTCGTCTAATATTAAATATGAAATTAAACAATTTTTCACGGGTGTGAAAAGTTCATTTAAAAATATTATTGAAAAATTTCGTTGAAAAATTTAAGATTAAAAACGAAATAAAATAAAAGAAATAAATGAATACTTTCGAAATGTTAAATAATTACAAAAAGACTCGTCATAATGTTGTATATGTATATTATATACGGGAGATCTGGTGTTACACAGAGAGCCGATAGATTTTTCGCGATCGGCGTTGACGTTAATGGTTGCTGATCGAACG
Source organism: Vespula vulgaris (assembly GCF_905475345.1). Taxonomy (NCBI): domain Eukaryota; kingdom Metazoa; phylum Arthropoda; class Insecta; order Hymenoptera; family Vespidae; genus Vespula; species Vespula vulgaris. The sequence continues at coordinate 4,654,493 of NC_066598.1, read as the reverse complement.
AAGGTGCGAAAAAAGAGATACAGACAGAGATAGAGATAGATAGATAGAAAGAGAGAAAGAGAGAGAGAGAAAGAAAGAGAGAGAGAGAGAAAGAGAGAGAGAGAGAGAGAGAGAGAGAGAGAGAGAGAGAGACCGACGGAAATAATCGACGTCGGTGAATCTTTACGCCAACGTATCGAAAAGCCATAGGGCATAAATCACAGGTGGGAAGTTCGACTTTGCCTTCGGCAGATCATAAATCAATGGCCGTCCAGTTATACGTGAAATGATTACCACTCGACGTGGAACGGACAGAACGAACGAGGAAGAAGAAAGATAGAGAGAAATGAAGAAAATAAAAAAATAAGATAAAGAGCCGTCGGATCTCTCTCTCTCTCTTTCTCTCTCTCTCTCTCTCTCTCTCTCTTTCTCTCTCTGTTTCTCTCACTCATTCTTTCTCTCTTTCTCTCTCTCTCTCTCTCTTTCTGTCTATCTATCTGTCTGTCTGTCTGTCTTTCTCTCTCTCTTTCTCTCTCGAAAATTGCCTGTCTTCGATGTATCAACATTTTTACTTATCCCCTATATCGAAATTCTTTACTACAAAATATCACATCTATCTTTCTTATACATTTCGCAGATTTATTTTCAAAATCGATCATGCAAAATTCGTTGGATTATTTTACGTAAAATTAACATAGAATTTTAATAGTCAATCGAATAAAATTATGTATATACTGGTAGTAGATAAGCGCTGGAATTTGATTGTCCGAAAGTAACGTGAAAAAAAAAAGAAAAAAAAAGAATACAAAAAAAAAAACCCATGCCTACCTATGTTAAAATATTCACGTCCGTTGCCTGAACATAATATTACGTACGAGAACATGGAAATTCAATGGCTATTAATTTCTTTCGATATAAAATTTATAAAATAATTCAAAAGTAACGAGTAACTACGCCATGTTACACGTGGTTCGTGTCAATTTGTAAAAAGAGAAGAAGAAAAGAAAGAAAAGAAAGAAAGAAAAAAGAAATAATATTATCGATGATATCCTATAATAGATACAATCGTGTATGCAAAATAGATCGAACCCGAAGCGAGGAGTTGCGGTAAGGTAGGCCAAACGTTCTAATTAATTCACCGGTCTAAACAGATTAGTCGATTGATCAATCGCAAAGTCGTAGAATAACAACTTGGTAAGTTTGCCCACGTGGTAATTAATATTATCGATTCCGTGCTCGATTTGTACTCGTTCCTACCAGACCAAAGTGGATTCTGTAAAAAAGGTTCATATCTATCGAATATATATATATATATACATACATACGTACATACATATATACATTTGATCGGATTTAATCTTGTTATTGGTTTACGATTTGATAAATAGACTTTTTTTCTTTTTCTTTTTTTTTCCTTTCTTTTTTTTTTATATAGTAAAGCATCGAATTGATAAATTATTGCGTACGAAAAAACAAAAAAAAAAAAAGAGAATAGAAAAAAGAAAGAAATGCTAAAATTCACGAATCGATTCTATTGAAATATTTGTAAATTTTTTTTTATGAGATATGAATGAATAACAACACATCACTTTTATTTATTCGTTTTTTTTTTGTTTAATATCATTATTAATTAATGTTAAATATTTAATAAAATAAATGATTGCATCTAAATTATTATGAATATTTTGGTCAGTATTTATAATAAAAATATTGGTATGTAATATAAGCGATCGGTGTAAATACTTAAGGATTTTGTCTGGTCTTTTTTGTTTTTTTTTTTTTTTTTTTTTTACGATGACCATCCATTTGAAATACTGACAAATTGTTATATCTATAAATTTTTTAATTAAAATACCGATCATTTTTGTATTAATGAGTGTCACACTGATCGCTTATATTATCTACTGATATTATATTATAAATAATGACTATTTATTTTTTTCAAATACTGCTTAGAAATGTTATATATATATATGATCAGAATAAATACACAGTATATATATAGACAGGGTGTTTCAAAAATATATAATTAAATTTAAAGAGCATATTCTTCTTATTATAAGGATTAAAAAAATGTTTTTCTTTCCTTAAAAATTATTTTTCATTTATTACAGATTTTAAGAACATTTGAAACTGTTACAATGTTTCATTAAGGAAACTATTGAAAATGATTTCCTTCGATATTAATGCCTCTAATAAATAATATAAATTTTAATGACGGACATATTACCTGATGTAAATAAAAAATTAATATAACTTTATAAGGAAACGTTTCCAAAGTAACGTTTACATGATTTTTTTCATCCTTACTTTAAGTGAATATGCTTTTAAACTTTGGTAATTTATTTCTGAAACATTCTATATATATATTTTTTATATTATTATATAAATATATATTCATATAATAACATATATATTTTATTATTATTATTACTTTATATAATAATAATTTGTTAAATATTAAGTTAATGAAACGTGTCGTTTAATCACTTATATATTTACGCAAAGAATAGATATATGTTTCTTAAGGTTAAAGTGTTCACGCGAAGAGTATCCATAAGAAGGTTACCATAGCAAACAACGTAAGAGCGTAGGACGTAGGGCCATTTACGAGGATCTTAGTCACGTAACGAAGCATATCGGTGTAACACGTACCATGGTTTTCTTCTCCTTAGCCAGAAGCGTAAAGCACAAATGGCAAAACTATAGCTAGCTCATCACCAACAACGGATACATTGATACATCTTGTGTTAGTGAGAGAGGAGACGTCATTTATCAATCCGACGAGACCCTCTAAGACTCCTCGGTTATTTATTGTTATTATTATTATTTTTTTATTTTCGTCTTACCTATATTAATTGAGATTTGGAGCCCGCAGCAAAGGAAGACTCTTGCGAATGCGACTTCTCCGATATTCAACCCGGAAATTTGTGTTCCTCGGCACAGACACAATAGCTTATATGAAAGAAAGAAAAAGAAGAAGAAGAACAAAAGAAAAAAAAGAGAAAGAAAAAGAAAACAGAAAATGCAAAAAAGAAAAAAAGAGAAAAAAGAAAAGAAAAGAAAACGAACAACGTTAGATTTGCTTCTCAATTTTCCACGGTTGGCTCGGGAATAAAGTGGATAGAGGTTACTACCGGAACGGTTTCTCGCGTTTAACGGACTACTATCGTGCTCTTTTCAAGCTGGCCAGTTGGCTTTACGGGAACGTGAACGCGATTCCATTTTATTACCTAATCAAACCGACGACATACAGATTTTATGGATCGAATAATAAATCCTATTGAATGTAATCCTCCTCGTTTCTTCATCCATTAAACTTATAAACGTTCAAGGAAATATTTCAAATATTTATCAAATACAAAATAAAACGAATTTATTAAAACGATTCAAAATTCACTTCATATATATGTCATTGATTTCATTTTATTTGATTTTTAGACCGAGTTGGAGACGGACAGCGAATGTTCGGATAGCATGATCTGCTCGACCAACCACAACAACAACAACAATAACAACAACAACCACAACAATAACAACAACAACAACAATATTCACAGTGCCAATAACAACAATAATAATAATAATACTCAGAATCATAATAATAACAACAACAACAACAACAACAATAACAACAATCATGGGCCTGGTAAGAAAGGAAACAATGCAAGCGCAATGGCGAAGAGTGCTATAGTTGTTGGGGGTAGTATTGGTGCTAAAGAAAATGGTCAACAACAGGATGGCATGGAAATGGATTGTGGTGGTTGCGGAGAAAGTGTCCGAGAACGTACCGTACTATGTGTTGGGGGTCGTACATGGCATTCGAGATGCCTCAAGTGTTGCGCTTGTGCCAGACCTCTTCATGATCAACATTCCTGTTTTCTTCGGGGGATGAGACTCTATTGTCGACACGATTACGCCCTGTAAGTTAACCTTTCGATTTTATTCCAGTCGTAATTTTGATTGAATGTTTCTTTTCTTTCTTTTTCTTTTCTTGCCTTTTCTTTTCTTTTCTTTTCTTTTCTTTTCTTTTCTTTTCTTTTATTTCTTTTTGTCCTTTTTTTCTTCTTCTTTGAAGCTCCTAAGAATTTTATCTTAGGACAAATCGAATAACTACTATGGTAGCAATCGTATTCATTTTTATTTTTTTATTTTTCTTATTTTTTCTTTCTCTCGTGTTTTTTTTTTTTTCCTTGAATCTCTTAAGAACTTTGGATTGGGCTGGATTAGGATTGCAAGTTGTTTCACATATTGCGGATTTATCTGACAATTAATGATGATAAATCATGCGATTATTTCGGTCCACAATATTTCGTCATTTCTTTTCTTTCAGACAAATTGAATAACTATAGTAGCAATCGCATTTATTTCTAATTTCTTATTCTTCATTTTTTCTTTTTCTTTTCTTCTTTCTTTAAAATAGGTCAGATTAGCTAGATTGCAAATAACTAGATGCAAGGTTTCTTTTCTTTTCTTTTCTTTTCTTTTCTTTTCTTTTCTTTCTTTTCTTTCTTTTCTTTTTTTTCTTTCTTCTTTGAATCTTCTAAACTAGAACAAATCGAATGGCTATAATAACAATCGCATTCATTTCAATTTCCTTATTTTTTTTCCTTTCTTTTTTTTTTCTTTGAATCTCTTAAAAACTTTAGATGGGGAAGTTGTTTCACATATTGCGAATTTATGTGATAATTAATGATGATTAATCATGCAATTATTTCGTTTCACAATGTTTCGTCATTTCTTTTCTCTCGAACAAGTCGAATAACTACAGTAGCAATGTTATTTATTTTTAGTTTTTTATTTATCATTTTTTTTCTTTTCCTTTCTTCTTTATTTATTTATTTATTTTTTCTTTGAATCTCCTAAGAACTTCAAATTAGGCCAGATTGTATGTTGTTTTACTTATATTGCGGATTTATATGAAAATTAACCATAATAATTAATCATAAGATTATTTTTATTCACAATGTTAATCCATTACTTTGTTTTGTTATTTTTTCTTTTCTCATAAATCGAATAATGATAGTAGCAGTCATTTAATTATTTTTCCAGATAAAATTGATAAAATGACGATTTATTTATTTGACGACTCTCCTTAAAAATCGAATAATAATCAATTATTTGCCGACATAATTCATATTTAATTATACAAATATTTATATTTTTTTAAACCGAATCGAACAGAACTCGTTCATACTAATCTTTATATTTGTTTAACGAAAAAATCTTTCAAAAAAATAAACAAAATTTAACATTTCCTTTCTCTCTCTCTTTTCTTTTCTTTCTCTTTTTATCTTTTTAGACCTCGAACTGCAGATTGACCTAGATTAGGATCGCAAGTTGTTTGACATATTGCAAATTTAAGTGAAAATTAAAGATAATTAATCGTGTGATTATTTCGTTCCACCATGTTAACTCATTATATTATTTTATCATTTTTTTCCTTTCCCATACATCGAACAATGATAGTAACAGTCGCATTTAACTACTTTTCACTTACATCGAATAATACAAATCGATTATACACATATGAATATTTTTTTAATCCGAATCGAATAAAATTCGTTGATATACTAATGTTTACATTTGTTTAACGAAATCTTTACGATTGTATAACCGAAAACAAAAGTGAAAAAAATAAAAGATAAAGGAAATCTGACATTTCCTTTCTCTCTCTCTTTCTTTTTCTCTCTGTCTCTTTCTTTCTTCTTTTTTTCTGTCTTATTTTTATCTTCTCTTTTTTCTTTTTTTTTTCTTTCTTTCTCTGGATCTCGATGATATACGATTACATCCGTTTCTCCGTTGCGTTCCATTCATAAGAAGAACGGAATAGCGCACGATATTCGGCCGGTAGTAGGCGATCCAGTAGTAGGATTACGGATTATCGATGGAAGCCAATAATATTCGTTCGTATCGAAGAGAGCACAGTGGCACCCTGCTGATTCGAGGCCGGTGCCCAAAGCCGATCTTAAGAAGACGTTTCTCGGCTACCACTACGGGAGCTCATCTCGTAAAGAGAAGGACAGAAGGGGAAAGAAAAAGAGGGAGGTAGTGGACCGAGGGTTGAGAGAAGGGGGAGAGAGATCATTTGTTCGTTTTATGCTACAGCGTCGCGACGCCTGTTCCTTACTTTCTGAACTTTAAACATTTTTTACTAGGAACATTCTTTCTCCCTCTCTCTTTCTCTCTTTGTTTCTCTCTCTTTATATTTCTCTCTAAGTAACTCTTGGAGTCGGTATACTATTCGGTATATTTAATATAATAATAATAATAATAATAATAGTAATTAATAATAATTATATTATTATCATTGATAAATAATAATAATGATTACAGTCTAATAATAATAATAATAATTAATAATAGTATTATTATTAACGATAATAATAAGAATAATAGTAATAATAATAATAATAATATTTAAAAAAAAGAAATAAATATTGTCACTTATGTGTATCTGTTGCCATTAATTACATGTTAATTTTATAAACTTTTTATTTAGAAATATTCTCCTTTTCTTTTTCTAAAATTCTAATTCTTGGATTCGGAATATTATTCGATATATTTAATAACAATAATAATATCGATTATTTAAAAAAGAAATTAATATAATCGATTATGTGTAACCGTTGTCATTAATTGAATATTAATTTTACAAACTTTTTATTCAGTCTTCTTTCTCTCTAAATTATTCTTGAATGTGATAGATTACTCGATATATTTAATAATAATAATATCAAATATCTAAAAAGCGAAACAAATATTATCGATTATGTATATTTGTTACTGTTAATTTTATATATTTTTCAAGTAGAAAAACTCTTTTTTTCTTTCTAACTCTTGGATTTTATATATTATTCGTGATATTTTCTACTACTACTGGTACTATTACTATTACCACCACTACTACTACTAATAATAATAATAAGAAATATATTTTGCCAAAATAATCATTACTAATTATATATGTATCTATTATTTCCATTATTTATTATAGAAAATTTGCTGTTTTGACGATAGATAAAACAAGGGATGATTTCATTCTCTTAAAGTTTCCTTTCTACTATCCAAAAAATAGTTTCTTACATAACCTCAAACTCCCTACATATTTCAAAAATTTCATTTATCTCAATATCTCCATATTTGATAATCTCTCTTGAATGGACAAAAATTTACTACGTAATGATCAAACTGGATGTCCAACTAGACCTTATTTGTGATCCCAAGACGTGATTGAACATAAAAAGAACAAAAAAAGAAATATAAGAATATAAATAGAATCTTTTGTGATATTTGAAAATCTGATGTTAGAAGAGGTAGATGAGGGTTAGTTAAAAAAATTTTTATTGGTTGTTTAGCGAAGGAAAAAGGTCACGTGGCTTGCGGATCTATGAGCGTAGAGATCTACAGATCACATATATGTATACGTTACTGTGGGTTGCGTTCGACGTCTTATACGAACGTAAGAGTCTCTCGCCGTTGGGTGATTAATGTCTTCCGATGGTTCTCTTCTTCTTCTTCTTCTTCTTCTTCCTTCTCTTCTTTTTCTTCTTCGTCGTCGTCGTCTCCTCCTTCAGACCTCACGTACAGTCGGCTATTCACATCACTGTACACTCATGCTCGTGCACGACCTGCGAAGTCACGTTGACGTAGAAGGTGTCCCGATGCTGGTGAACCCGAAGAAAAAGCCGAACCGTGTCTCAGGACCAAGTTCTATACTCGATCATCGAAAGATTCGCGATCCTAAGGATCTAGAGATTCAACAGGAAGGATCACCTTCGGGAGAGAGGGAGAGGGGTTGGAATTCTTTATTTGGGACGGATACATTCATCTTTGGATATCGCATATGCTATCGAATGGATCCTATAGTTGACTTTATAACTGTCGGAAACATTTTTAATAAATAATTGATCAGTGACTATTTGTTCATATACTCCAATTAATTAATTATTGCGGTGAAGAATACATCAATATTTTCTTCATCTTTAATAATAAACTAGATATCGTTGGAGTTAACACAGAATGTTTAACCTGATATATTTCTGATTAGGATGATTAAGAGAATATTTTTGTTTGATGATAGAATTTAATGATTCGCCTGTTAATCATCTGTTCAAATTGAAAATGACTAGGACGTATATACGGTAGTAGAAAGTTTTTATGATAAGAGTTTATAGTCATAGGCCATGTTTCGATATCCTAAAAAGGGGGTCAGTTTAGGAGGTAGGACAACGGGTATATATCCTGACAGTACGTTGTACATGTACTACGTGGGTGCCGAGTCACGAGTCGAGGCTGCCGAGTGTCAGTGTTCCAAAGGTCTAAGGAATTCGCCTCGTAAGGCCCCGAGGACCAGGGCCTTACTCTTTCTCTCTTTATTTCTCTCTCTCTCTCTCTCTCTTTCCCTCTCTCTTTCTTTTTCTCTCTCTTTCTCTCTCTTTCTATCACAAGGACCCCGGCGCTTTTCAAGTCGCAAGAGCCGCCTTTTAAATTAATAAATATTCACTGACACTTTCTCCCATCCTCTCGCGTTATCGAGCGCTCCTTTAACCCTATCGCATGGGCCGACTAAAAAAAGAATAAACAGGAGATAGGAGAAAGAAAAAAGAGAGAAAAGGAAAGAGAAGGCGCGAACAAAAATCGTTCTATTAGCCAGTTCCTTACCTTCGGATCGAAACGATCGAAACGATCTTGGTTTAATTTACTGTGTCCACTAAAGTCAGGAAGAAAGTGAGCTATCTTCTCGTTAGAAAACTTATTGTTAATTGTGTAATAGATTATTGCTGTTTGAAATAGCCCAAAATCAATACATTTCTAATCGTTACTTTTTTACATTATTTTCGACAAATCATTTTATTCTATTGAATTGTTCTAGTTCTCAAATTATATTGTTCTATTAACATGTTCTATTTGATAATTTCTCTGATAATTTTCTTTTTTTAAATCCATAAAGAATTTCAGTTTAATCGTATTTTGCTAATAGTGTTTGTTTTAATCTATTAATTTTGGTTTTAAATAAAATGGACGTTAAACTTTAAATAAACGATGTTTCATAAATAAACGTACAAACATATCGATCGTTACATTTCTATTGAAATAACAAGACATTAAATGTGAACAATCTGGAAACAAGATAATCACATTGACGTTAAAGGGTTATCCAATTGGTCGTACTTCCTTTCTGAACGTAGGGAAAACTCAGTAGTAAATCGTAAAGAATGCGTTGGAACGGCTAATTACTCGGCAAGTCGCACGATCGGCGTGTACTTCGAGGTAGGGTAGTCAGCATCGTGATCGTGATCTGCATGCAGATTGTAGGTACCAGTCGATAGAGAGAAAGAGAGTGCTGCTGCATGACTGGGGTCGGCTAGCACCCGACTTAATCCTCCGTTGACTTATAGGGCCCGCCTATGTCGAAGAACAAATGAATAAATTAGGGCGGAGCCGTTTGGTAGCCGACGTACGACCCTGAAGATTTATAGATACTCGATACCAGTTCTCTCTCTTTCTCTTTCTCTCTCTGTGGCTGGTTACACAGGCCCTTATTTTACTCCCTCTTCTTTTCTTTCACGAGTTAAGAGTTTGAGAGAGAAAGAGAAAGAGAGAGAGAGAGAGAGAGAGAGAGAAGGAGAGAGAAGGGTGGCGCCACTGTTTATGCAAATGGCACCTTACCCAGTCTCTTCGAAGATATCGCGATTTGATTCGACTATGCGGTAGCTGTTGTTTCTCTCTTGACTTATCTCTCTCTCTTTTTCTCTCTTTCTCTCCTTCTATTTCTCTTTCTCTTCTAGGTGTCCGAGGCAGGGCTTCTAGGCGTGCCTTTTACACGATCAACATAACCAATAATACCCCGAAAATATCTTCGATACGACGATGACTATGCACAGAACCGAGACTAATCCCTTCCCTGGCTTACCATATTTTTCCATACAATAACCCTAGACGGTCGATGGTGGACCAACCGATTCTTCTTCTCCTTCTTCTCCTTCTTCTTCTTCTTCTTCTCTTTCTTCTTCTTCATCTTCTTCTGCATGGTTGCTCTTTTCCTTGAACTTATGTACTATACGAGAGTTTGATCCTATCCAACATGTTGTTCCTATTTTTCTTTTCTTTTCTTTTTTTCTTTTTCAAAGGAAAACGTGAATGTTTCCTCGTGAGAACTTTTTCTTTCTTTCCTTCTTTCTTTCTTTCTTTCTTCCTTTCTTCTTTTTTTTTCTTTTCTTTGTGAAAAGATCACGATGAAAGTTTCCGAAAATGACTTAGAATTTATTATCTATCTCGATATCTTTTAGAGATTTTTAGTTATCTTTTAGAGTGTTTTAGAGTGAGGTTATGAATTGGTGATTTACTATAATTCTTCGTTTACTTTGTGTTTTTATACTTATTTGTGATCTTATTAGTTTGATAGTTGTTAAAGCATGGTATAGAAAATGTAGGTATCGAATCCTTTCATATTTTAAATTGACTGTTGGAAAAGTGAGATTATAAATTTAAGTAGGATCTATTGCAATTTTTTTTTTATTATATATACCAATTAGATGTATCTTGTGATATTATGATTTTAATAATTCGAATAGATCTGTTAAAAAGAATTAGAAATTAGGGTATTGGAAAAAAATATTTGGAAAAGAAAATGGCGTGATTCTCGAAGATTTAGAGGACAGGTCTCTTAACCTCTTTACTTAATAATAATAATAATAACAATAATATAATATAGTAATATTATATAAATATTATATAATAATAATAAATAATAATAATATAACGATGGCAATATCGTATTTAATAAACAATTGGCTTATTGAAGGGCTATCACCGTCGGCTGAAATTCAAAGGGTTCGAGTCATTTGTTGGCTGGATGGAAGCCACGACTGAGACGTCGAGATAATCTCGACGTAATCTACTTCCCGAATCGCGATGGCAACCCCTCTTAAACGGTGCCCCTGGTTTCTGACGCGCGCCTTTCGGAGGGCCGCTGGACATCGACTCGGTCGAGTAGTATGTTAATGAGGACAGGACCGTGTTCGGGTCTGGCGGTCCTCAATGAACCTGCACCGAGACGCGCGAGATAAAAATAAACTTAACGTTTCGCGTCCTTCTGCAACACAACACAATTTCCGAATCTTAATCTCGCGATAACCTTAATGCAATAGCTTATTTTTCGACTTGTATTTTTTATTTATTTTATATTTTTATTTATTCGACTTGTACCTTTTTCTTTTCTTTTCTTTCTTTTTATCTTTTTGCGTTCGTTTACATACTCGAAAATATATTATATAAGGACGATTAGATTTTTTGTATCGTCCTGTCGATTCTCACTCAACAATTATTTTAAGATAACTTGTCGAGTAACACTCGAAATTGCATTTTTGAGATAACTTCGTCGGTTCTCACTTCTTCGATTATCGTATTTTGCTAATTCGATTAAATATTATTTAAAATCATATTATGATACGCGTTCGACGAGCACCACTTGACATCATATCATGACAAAGTATCATTACGACGTGTTTTGATAACATTGGCAAACGTTATTTAAAACGATATATTAAAATTTGCGATATCAAATTACGTTGACGAGTCATAACAAAACCAGGACAATAAAAAAATCGTTTTTTCTTCTCTTTTGCTTTTTCTCTTTTTTCTCTTTCTTCCTCTTATTTTCTTTTTTCTCAAAAAATCAATTCAAAATAATACGAACGAAAATTGATATCTTTTAATGAAGCATATGAAAAATTATATTGTTTCAGAACATTCGGTGCTAAGTGCGCGAAATGTGGGCGAAGTGTAGGCGCAGGTGATTGGGTTAGGAGAGCCCGTGAAAGGGTTTATCATTTGGCCTGTTTTGCCTGTGACGCTTGTTCACGTCAATTATCGACCGGTGAACAATTTGCTCTGTTGGATGCACGATTATTATGTAAGGCACATTATCTCGATGTAGTCGAGGGAAACAATACTTCTTCCTCCGAAGATTGTGATTCCGAACACGGTGGAAAGGGTAGTAAGACGAAGAGAGTGAGAACCACATTCACTGAGGAACAACTCTCTGTATTACAAGCGAATTTTCAATTGGATAGTAATCCCGATGGTCAGGATCTCGAAAGGATAGCACATGTAACTGGATTAAGTAAGAGGGTCACACAAGTATGGTTTCAAAATTCAAGAGCAAGACAAAAGAAGCACAGCGGCAAAATCAAAACCCAAAGTGAGTTTGTTGTCCGATTTATTTTATTTTATATAATTTATTAACTACATTTTATCATTTTTTACACCCAAAAATATTGCAGTAAGATTTAAACTCCACAGTATGGATTTATCAAAAATTTGATTTCTCCAGAACAGTTGTTTATAAAAAAAAATGTTAGTCCCACTTTCGATTTATTTTTGACTCCCAAGAATATCGCGATATAATTTGGACTCCAGAATTTGGATCTACTAAAAATTTAACTTTTTTCGAGAACAAAGTTGTTCATAAAAAGAAAATTCTATTCCGCACTTTCTATTTATTTTTGACTCTCAAAAATGCTGTTATATATAATAGGAAGTGGACTCCAGAATTTGGAATTATCAAAAATTTCACTTTTCTCGAGAACAAAGTTGCCTATAAGAAAAAATTCAATTTCATATTTTCGATTTATTTTTAATAAAAAATTTTCGTAAAAGACTGTAGGTGTTTGAAATAATTCTCTATTTTGGCCCTATTTTTTGTTTTCATATTTTCCAGTGCATCATTCACCGCCAATGCAACATCATCCGACGGAATTGTATCCCAGTAGTGTGAATGTGGTCGGAGCATACCTAGGTGGTTATCAAGGTGGCAGTGCAGGAAGTGAAAGTCCCGGAAGTCCATTAACCCCACTGACACCAATGACACCCTTAACACCAACTACCCCGACTCATCACCAGCCACAATTTTGTCATCAAACGGGATAAAAATCTGCTCGATACTGGCAGATCTTTTTTATGTGTACATAGAATTAAAAAAAAGAAAAGAAAGAAGAAAATAAAAAAAAAAGAGAGAGGAAAAGAAAATGAGAAGATGAGATTAAATAAAAACAAACAAACAAAAAATGATCGGTCGTAGAATATGATCGGTCGGTAGTTTAGTAACATAAACGAGCTTTTAATCTTTATTTATTCGACGTCAGCGATTTAAATCGGTGCAAATTTCCGACGAAAAAATAAAAAAGAAGAGAAACAAGAAAAAAGAAATCGGACTTCCTGTTATCCTTTATTAATGTTAAAAAGAAAGAAAGGAAAAAGAAAAACGCGGGAAATGTACGATTATTAATTAAATCGGGTTTTAAAATAAACGATGCGTAAATATACGTACATGTAAATTTGCTTTCATATTTTTTATATCTATCGTTATCGAAAAGATTTGAAAGATGAAAGGATTGTAAATAAATAAATTTTCCGTTCCCTCTTTCTTTCTCTCCTCCGACCCCCTCACTCTCAACCCCCTTTCTACTATCATTCACGTTCGAACTTTTTTGTACATAAACAAAATTTTTAGGAATAATGTGCGATCATTATACGTATGATAACGTTCTTGCACATTCATTATTGCAATATTGTAAGCCGTACTGTTAATAATAAAAATGTCTTTTGCTGTTATAAATATATGTCATTTGCATATGTCCCTCATTTACCTTTACTTCGACGAGTATAATAATGTTTTATTTCAATATCGATGAACATAGTAATCGATCAAAATAAAAATGTTAAAGTTTATTCAAAATAAGAAGAAATAATTTTTTGCAAAGGATTTCAGGATCAAAGGTATAAAAGTGTTTATATACATACATATATATATATATGTGTGTGTGTATGCGTGTATACTCAATCGTATATTTTATAATAGAGCTTAGTTTACAATATTTACATCACAGTACATTCATATTAAATAAAATCGTTATACCACGTTATTTTTTCTTTTTATTCTTTGCTTTTTTTTTTCTTTACTTTCTTCTCTAAGTACTGCAAAAGATAATTCCGTTCGGGATCATTGCTTCGTGACATCATTTGAAACGACGTCAAGGATACGTAAACCTTATTGAGGTTTGCTTTTTTTTTTAATCGATATATTTCTACATCTTTCGATCCTTTACGACTTTTAAAACGTTACCATCGATATTTCATATCGATAGGATTCAAGATCGACAGGATCGAAGAAGATTCGATTTTCTTGATGATTTATAGATCTACATGATAGCGATCACGTGATGATCATCGATGATCTATATAATGAGAATCGATCAGAATAAATCAAGAAATGTATATATGTGTGTGTGTGTAGATCATCCGATCATCGAAATCGATCAGAAAAAATTCGATGAACTATAATCCAAACTTGATCATGAAAATCGATGAAAGAATATCCCGAGATCTATGGAGAATGAAAGATCTACAAATTTTAGGATTTTCTTTGCGCGATATTTATAATCAAATGATTGATATCAATAATCATATTGATATATAGACGATTCATAGATATCAAGATTTTTTTTCTGATTGATTTTAATCGTAATTTATTTATCTTTTAAACGAAGGATGATTCATAGATTATTATCGTATTGATTCATAAACGATCTGTCTCAGACCTTTGGATTTTCTTTGATTGATTTTGAGTAAATTTTTCTCTATTAATCTCTTTTTTTTTCTAAAAAATCATTCGACGAGACGTTACGAGTTCTTTTTCGAGTTCGAAAGACCATGTTGCGCTAGTTATTATTATTATTTTTTCTTTTCTTGTTTATTTATTTCATGGTCTTCGAAATTGGCACATTTTACATTGATTTTGGTCGGAATAGGATCATCGAATAGAATCGTGACGTTTCATCGATCCTTTCGAAACTTCTTGAGAAAGCTAGAAATTGACTGCACGGCAATAATAGCCTAATATCGTACGCAATTTAATAGCTTAGTTAATGTTCTCCTTCAAATGCATTCCACTTATGCTAAAAACAAGTAGGTTTTTTTTCTTTCTAAATTATCTAAAGAGAGATAGATAGATAGATGGATAGATAGATAGATAAATAGATAGATAAATACAGAAACAGAGAGAAAAGGATATAATAATAGAAAGAGAAGAAAAGAGATAGAGAGAGGGAGGTATATATATATATATATATATATATATATATATATATATATATAATGATAGAAAAAGAAAGAGAGAGAGAGAGAGAGAGAGAGATATAATAATAGAAAGAGACGGAGATAGAAAGATAAAGAGAGATATAATGATAGAAAGAGACAGAGATAGAGAGAGAGAGAGAGAGAGAGAGAGTGAGATAGGAAAAGATATAAGGAGAGAAAGAGAAAAAGAGAAAGGGAGAGTTAGAAAAATATAATGGTAGAAAGAGAAAGGGAAAGAGAAAGGTAATGATAGAAAGAGAAAAAGATAGAGGGAGAGAAAGAGATAATGATAGAAAAAAGAAAAAGAGAGAGATAGAGAGATATAATGATAGAGAGAGAGAGAGAGAGAGAGAGAGAGAGAGAGAGAATGGAAAGAGAGGATGGAAAGTGTACCTTAGATTCTTGCCGAGTTCTAAGATAAATTAAAATGCAACGCGCCGTTGGAAGGCCCATCCGGAAATAGCGCTAAAACTGAAGCTGACGTTTTTTCGGAAGATAAGAAGTAGATAAAAAGAGTATTTACAAATACGTAATCGATCCAACGGCGCTAATTATACTTCGTTCGGCATTGACAACATCATGGAGTCCTGCGAGAGTTCATCCATTGATTGTTCCGAACCTAAAGAATATGTAGAGAATTTAAAAGATTAGGTTATTTCAATCTTAAACATGGTACTTGAATATCGTTGTAAGAAAAAAAATCTCTTGAATAAATTTTCTGTTGGCTTTCTATTCTTTTTTTCTTTTAATTTTGTTCTTTTTTTTTTTTTTTTTTTTAAGTAATTTGAATGGGATAGAAAAGAGAAATCTTATAGAATCTTGTAAATGTTAGTGAAGTTAGCAATAAATTGTATCAGTTTGACAAAAAGAAAAGTTGTCGAGTTTTTGTATCACAACGACTTCTTCTTTTATTGTTTCTTTTCTATTTATTTGAAATTTGTATGTATTTTTCTTTTCTTTAACCTTTCTACCATTTATTTTGTACTTCGTCCGATTCGTATTTTCTTCTTTTTTTCTTCTTTTTGGTACAAATGAAAATAATTTAAAAATTTGAACTCGTACCATGATTATGATAGATCGAAGGCGTGGGACTTTTACAGACGGCTGGACTGAGTTGCACTGGTTGCTGACTATGCTGATGTTGCTGATGTTGAAAGGAATAAGTCAGGTGTAAATTGATGTGTCGACCGAAATCGGCCGGTGATGTCGTTGAATTTGGCGGGGATTGGTGTACTGCAATCGTCAATGAGACGAATTAAATTTACTAAAAATCTTTATTTATATTAAAAAATATTTATAAAAATATTAGATCTATTAAAAAACGACGAATAAAATTTATAAACATATATTGATTTATTTATTTATCAACGATGAACGGATTTAAAAATGTGATTAAGAACCCACTTTGGTCACATAGAAAAAGTAAAATTAAAAATAAGAAGAAAAAAAAAGAAAAGAACGAGAAAAATTGCAAAAAAATTTATAAGAGATAGAATAAAATGGCTGAACAGCATACCATGCTGGCCTTTCATTTTTCCCGTATGAAGATGCTTCTTTTGTCTCGCTCTGGAATTTTGAAACCATACTTGTGTCACCCTCTTGCTTAATCCAGTCACGTGTGCTATCCTTTCTAAGTCCTGACCGTCGGGATTGCTGTCCAATTGGAAATTAGCTTGGAGAACGGAAAGTTGTTCTTCGGTGAACGTTGTCCTTACCCTCTTTGCTTTGTTACCACCCTTGTGACCGCTCTCGGAGTCACCGCCTTCTGCGAAAGTACCAATTAGTTTTGCTCCCATGGTTTTATACTTATTCGTGATCATCGGGGTTTTACTGAAAAATTTTTATCTGTATAATTTTTGAATCTGTTTAATGTAATAATAATAAAATAGTAATTTGTAATAATTTTTATACGATAAATGTATCCAAATAAATAATGATATCCAAATAAACATCACTACTATTATTATACACACTTATATATGCGTGTGAGTGTGTGTGAACAGTATATACAGCTTGTATGTGTATATATATATATGTATATATATTATATATACTATATATATTGTACACACACCTACACGCATATTTATAAATAATAGTACACTATTGGTTTGATTATTAATTAGGTAAATTTTCTTTATATATTACTTTCATATATAAATTAATTTTAATATATATAATAATTATAATAAATATATTAATTTTATATATAAATTAATACTAGATCGTGTTTACTTTGATATAAAATATTGAAATAATCTATCAAATCAAATACTTTAACATCACAGTGCCAATTATTGTTTATCCCACACAGAGTACCCATTATATATACCAATATATTTTATTGTATTATTAAATAAACATGCCAGTGATCATGAAAGTGACATAATTATAATTAAAAATCTATTTGAATTTATATATATATATATATATACACACACATATATTATTTATATTTTTTATGACATTGATCTGCATGTCTAATACGAGTTAGATCACTTTCATAATCACTGATTGAAATGAAAGATTTATCATCTTATTAATCATTTGATTTATCATCTGAATGACAACGTTTGATTAAAAAAAATCATTTTTGATCGAAAAACTTTTCTGCGTTCATATCGTAAAAATTGATTTACTATAATTTGTGGGTATCCTCACCATCGGATGAAGTGTTGTTGCCTTCGATGACATCTAAATAGTGAGCTTTGCAGAGTAATCGTGCATCTAAGAGAGCGAATTGCTCTCCAGTTGACAATTGACGTGAACAGGCATCGCAGGCGAAACAGGCTAAATGATAAACCCGTTCTCGGGCTCTTCTAACCCAATCACCTGCGCCTACGCTTCGTCCGCATTTTGCACATTTAGCACCGAATGTTCTGAAAAATATATATTTTATTGTCGCACAATCGATTGAATTAATCAACATTTGTGTTTTTGTTTTGTTTTATTTATTTACTTTTTTTTTCATTTTAGTATTTGATATAATTGTTTATTGAATTATTCGATTAACTCAATTTTCGTTTTTTTTCCTTTTTCTTTTTTTTTCTTCGTTTAATATAATTTTTATTATCTTAAATCGTTCGATATACGCAAACAAATGTATAAAATAAATAAAAATTTCGATAACAATTGTTTATGTTTTTATTTGTTATATATTATTCAATATATGTATAGGATATCCTATATCTCTTATTGTTGTATATATATATGTATATATAGTAATAAAAAATTAAATTAATTTATTACATGAATAATGAAAATACGATATTAATTGTAATCTTTGATATATGAATATTGCAAAAATTATAAAAAATAGCAACAATTCAAATCTGAGTGCGTGTGTCTCATATATTATTATATTATTTACTTTTATTTTTATATATAATAACAATAACATTTTTAGTTATTCGTAAATTCGTATAATAGAAGAATATCCAGCATTGATAAATTACACGAACTCGCAGTTGCATAGAGGGATTAAAAGAAAAAAAAATGTTTAGTAGAGTCGCGTGCTTAGTGGAATGCATCCATTGCAATTTATCAGGGATCGTCTCGTACGAATATCTTACATGCAAGACTATCTTTTCATGAACTTAACTCCATTATCGATGTACGTACGTTCTAATCAATTTAATGATTTACAATTTAAAATCACAGAGATGAAAAATATATATATATCTATAATAATAAAAAAAAAATATATATATATATAAAACCTTGAAAAGCATTTTTTCGAAAATTATTCGTTCAGATAGAAACAAACATTAAATCATTATAAAGATAATTAAAAAACCTTTCAAATGATAATCTTTTGACTCTTATTATCATCTACGATTTTTAAGGAGGTGTTATCCCTTTTTAAGGGTTATCAAACTAGATGAATTTTTGATAAGAACCTGTTCCCTTTGGAAATAGAATTGAACTGCCTCGACGTTTTATGAAAACATTATTAAATTTTATAATAATCCGGATGGACATTCGTTTTCAATGAGACACTTTGCTTATATATGTAATTAAAATTTTGCAAATCGTCGAATTTTTAAAATATCTTCTTAATCGCAATTTTATTAATATATTAAATATATACAATTAATATATCAATTAAATAAATAAATAATAAATATATTTATTTATTTAAATAACGCGTATATCGAATTTATGTTTTATAAATATATATCGATATATTATTTTTTTAAATATAATTTTCGTATTTACAAATTTAAATATATAAATTTAAACAAATTACTTTTATAATTTATTTTTATAAAAATATTTAAAAAATTCGTGATTGTAATTGTAACTATATATATTATATAAAATTGCAAGTATAGAAATTTGGAAATGATTTCACAAATAATAGACCTTCAATGACTCTTAAATTTAACGAATATGTTCTGTATCTTCTTAATAGTATATATAATATAATATAATAATAAAATAATAATATAATGATGCAATTTTAAATATTAATAATTTTCCTGTGTAATATATTCTTTTTGAACGTATAAAAGAAAATTAAAAAATAAAAAATTCTAATTAGAGATGATATATTATTTCAAAATAATTATAAAAATGAGCGAATAAAATCATAAATAACAGTACCAATAACGGAACAGTTAGTCTTAACCAATCTTAAATCTAACGTAATCGTTAAATCTGCCTAATAAATACAGACTTCAATTAACTTCGTAATAAAATATTCATTCGAAGTATATAAATATACTCGTTAATAATAATAGTAGTAGTGATAATAATAATAATAATAATAATAATAATAATAATAATAATAATAATAATAACAACAATAAAAATAATAATGTTAATAAATATTAATTAAAAGAGGGCAAAAAAGAAAAAGAAGAGAAAGAAAAACAAATTAAATATTCAACGATTCTAAGAACGAGATATCATCGATCTTCGCAAATCCCAAAATTCAATAAAGAACCAGAAAATGGTTGTAGTTAAATCACGAACTTTGAGCTCGGTTAATCCGCATACAATTAAGTTTGCCACGAATCATATCGAATCTTTTAATGAGTTTTTTCCATCCTCTTTTTTTTCCTTCTGTCTTTTCGTTTTTTTTCCGTTTTTTTTCTTCTTTTTATTCTTTTAAAATCTATATCCAATAACATCCTTGAGGCGTTGAATTTAATTTGGTACCTCTTGCGTTTGTTAGGAGGCATTTCTTATTAGTCTAGAGAAGAATAAAGAACCTGGAACATTGGAGAGAAAGGAATCGGCTGGTAAAAGAAAAGTCTTAGCGATGTCTCGCATTAATTACCGATATAATCGCGAAGTAGAAAGCGTAAGACATTGGGAAGAGTTGGTGAGAGGGTGGGTTGGATGAGAGAATGAGGGGGAGGGGAACGGGAGGGATCGTAAGAGGGTGTAAATCGTAAGAGATTGTGAAATGAAAGCGGTTCGTAATCTCACACATATATACATACACATACCTGCGTTCACAAAGAAGGGGAAAAAAATCAAGAAAAAATTAAAAAACAAAAAAGACAAAATGTAAATAAAAAAATGGTTAAGGTTGAAACGATTTCGCGCACAGGTTCCTTTTGGTTCTCCAAGTTCCAGCTCTTGCGATTAGATAAGAGCTCCGTTTAGTTGGGTAGAAGGAATAGGCCAGAGATACGATTATTTCTTACGAGAAATAAAACAAAGTCTTATGGTGTTCGAGAGTGGAAGGGGAGAAGAGACAGAAAGAGGGGGATTGGAGACAGAAAGAGATAGATAGAAATATATATATATATATAGAGAGAGAGAGAGAAAGAAATCTTTTTAAAAAGACCTGAACAGTCTTCTACTCGAAGTAAGTAGCCAACCAATGTGCCGCGTGTTTCACGGTCATTTATTATCTCCTTTAGGACGTGAAAAGCGAGCTGAGATCGTTCCTCTTTCGGTATGCTTCGTGTATGCAACATATTATTTCGAATATTCATATTCGCGATTTATTCGTTTATAGTAACACAGTTTTATAAGTTGATGGAAGATCGGTTATAATTAATTCTAATTTTTAAGCTTTTGTTTTCCTTTTTTTTGTATCTTTCTTTCGTTTCCTTTTTCCTGTTTTTTTCTTCTTTTCTTTTTTTTTTTCTCGAACGATCATTATTTATACTCGACGAGAATAAAAGTAATTAATTGATTAATTGTATATCGGGTTATGATATTTGAAAGAGTTTGTATAATTTTATAAGTTTTTTTTTTATTATATATCACTCGATTTAGTAACCATTCATTTTTATAAATGTTTGAATTACGGATGAATAATTATGTGCGTATCGTAAGACTGTTTTTTTTTTGTTTAATCCTTTTAACAAGTTTTTGAAAATCAACTATATTAATTAATTGCTATTATGATGGATGATTGATGTTCGTAAATGTCTAGAAAACATTGAGATCACTCATTAACTAGGATCAGCAAAGAATCTTACAATTATTTTCGCAAGTTTTTATAATTTTAATATTTTAATAAAATGATTCATTATTTAACAAATTTTAATTATTTAAGAATTATGTAATAAATAATTAATCATTTTATCATTGACTTAGAGAGACATAAAAAAAGAATAAAATGATAAATACAAAATTTGAAAATAATAGTTATAAAAATCCTCCAAATATTTCTCAAAATTTTCATATATATATATATATATATATATATATATATATATATATGTATGTATGTATGTATGTATGTATGTATGTAACAACTTCAAATGAACTTAAATTCATTTAATATAGAGATATAATTAATGAAATAAATGTTTTCACATAAATATCGAAATTCACCGTTAATCGCAATTTTTATCAATACGAGAAAGTGCATACTAAAGTTCACAATTTATACTCGTATCGACGTGTACCTACTTTCGAAAAAAGAGAAAAGAGAAAAGCAAAGAAAAAAAAAAGAGGAAGAAAAGAAAAAATAATACACTTTACATCAATTTAAATATTGGCACTGAAGTTAAAGAAATTGAAGAAATAAATCGCTTCGTCGTAAATTCGGCACTTATTTTTTGGAAACAAAAAAAAGACATCAAAAAAAAAAAAAAAGAAAAAAGAAGAAAAAGAAAAGGAAGATTAAACAAATGAATAAGAAAACTGAATAGGAAGAAGTGGAGTGGGGGAATAAAAAGGAAGAAAGAAAGAAAAAAGAAAAAAGGGAAGGACAAAAAAAAATAAATAAAGCAAAAGAGGCGAACGAGAAAAAGGACAAAGAATAAAAATTCTCTCGGAAGAACAGAGCGCGGGGAAAGAAAATAAATTGCAAAAAAAGAAAAAAGAAACGGAAAGAGAACAGGAAAAAACGGAAAAGAAAAAACGAGAAAAAGAGGGGGAAAAAAATAAAATAAAGAAAAAGAGATACAGGTCCGAAGATGGTAGGTTTAGTCTCGATGTAAACGGTAGCCATGTACCGGCAGCGACACGAGCATGCTACAAGACACACGCACGTATAGCTAGATGAATGGCACTGGAGAATCTTTCTTCTACTCTCTTTCTCTCTCCCTCTTACTCTTTCTCACTCTTTCTCACTCTGTCTTTCTTCCTCTGTCTTTCTCTCTGTATGTGTCTCTGTCTCTCTGTCTCCCCCCACTCCTCCTTTCTTAACTCGATGTGTGTGCTTCGAGCGGTAATTAAACAACGACTAGCCGGCCATTAGCCCATTATCATATTCATGAACACGGAAAGTGCATCCCGATTCCTCGTCCGGTTTTACTGGACTACTACCAACGTTCTAAGCACGAACAGACGCGAGTCAGACCTTTCCGCCCCCACGCTGAGATATCTTATGAGGCCACGCGACTACCCTGGTGGGCCCGACACCTCGAGGGTGGTAATTGGTCCCAAGGGAGTACTTGTCTGTTATTTGTCTGTTTGCCTATTTGCCTGTTTACCTATTACCTGATATAATGTGCTCTTATTTATTAGATTTTTTTAATTTTTATTATTTTTTTTAATTATGGTATACTTTTTATTACATTTGTTATTATACACTTTAATTATACTTTTCATTTTATATTTTATATTTTGTATTTTATATTTCATTTAAAATATGTGCAATGTTTTATATTGAATAATTTAATGAATGATTTAAAATGTTCAAATAATTCATGATATTTTATTTTGTACGTATATTTTATATTACATATATATATATATATATATATAATATTTTATATTTAATAATTTTGTGATTAATGATATTTTATTTTATATCGTTAATCATGTTATATATTTATTTAATTATACATGATTATATTATAATTGTATTATATTAATTATTTATATTAATAATTATATAATTTTTGTATATTTTATATTACATACATAATAGTTTATATTTAATAATTTCATAAAATAAAATATACAAAATATTTAATGTTTTATTATTTTGTATTTATATATTGAGATGTAAATAATGTCGACATGTAATAGTTTTTTAATTTATATTATATCGAATTTATTATATTTATTTAATAGTTGCATATATAACGATTTATAAAGAATTTAATATTATAAAAATGCTAGGTCTTAAGTAGAGGTTTCATTTGATTAGATTTGATCGAGCGTAGACGTAGTTTTAATCCTATTGTTTCTTGACGGTGGATATTCTAATTCGATGAGATATATAGTGTTGTGTATGTTCGTGTTAAAGAGAAACGTCACGCCCACGATAGTTAAATAGGGATCTGAATTTTACATTGACAGAAATGTGAGCGACGTTGTTTCTATATCTTGACACGGTTTAACGTCATTCTGTATATATTATCATTCGTATTGTGTTATATTGTATATATAATAGTGTAATATAAATTATTATTATTATTATAAAAATATAATTTATCAAATTTCACAAAAATAATTATAATAATTAATAACGAATCTAATGTCCTTTTTTAATTATTTCTAAAAAAAATTTCGTATAATACTGACAAAAATGTATAGAATTTTTATTGCGATTAAAAATATGTACAATTTTTAAATGTGATCAAGATTTCTAGACAGAGATAATAATAATAATTTATAATCATTTTAATCATCTATAAAGAAAATTTCAGATAATACTGGCTAAACATAGATTTAATTTCTTTTCTGATCATTCATAAAAA
Source organism: Vespula vulgaris (assembly GCF_905475345.1). Lineage (NCBI taxonomy): Eukaryota > Metazoa > Arthropoda > Insecta > Hymenoptera > Vespidae > Vespula > Vespula vulgaris. Next base: position 4,630,251 of record NC_066598.1, on the reverse strand, counting down.
AGATACTTGAGGACAAACATGGTAACACTAATTTATAATCGACCTAATATTTTTTATATAATCATCCATAAAGATAATTTTATATAATACTAACATTGACATAGATTGAATTTCTTCTCTAATCTTCCTTAAAGAAAATTTTCCATTATACTAACGTTAACATAATACAATTTTCAAACGTGATAAAGATTTCTAGAAAGAGATAATGCTAATAATAACAATAATAATTTATAATCAATCGAATTCCTTCTCTAATCATTCATAAAGAATAATTTCGTATAACATTAAAATCCAATTTATAAAATTTATTTTTTTTTCTATAACAATTAATTTGATAGATACTAAAATGCGTTCGTTCATCCTACTCGTTCATCTTTTCAGATGATTTCGATCGTTAGGCAAAGAGTTTTAAAGTTAGAGTTAGTGTTAATGTCGCTTAGTGAATCACTCAGTATAGTTTTCGATCATTTATCACGGGAGAGCGAAGGAAGAGGTCGGATCTTTCGAAATCCCTTGTCGACGACTCTACGGGTCGTGGATCCTGTCGACCGGGTCATCGTAAGCCAGCATTACGAGGCGGAAAGCACCAGTCAAAAAATTACGCGGCAGATTCCTCAAGACCTCCCGCATCTTCGTGGTTCCTTTAAACCATACCCGTTTCTTATCCGCAAGACGCGTTAATTATTCTCGCGTCGTTCATCGATTATCGATCATCGATTATCAATATTTTTTTATTTTCCAATTTTCTATTCGTTCCTTTCTTCGTCGATTCTATCAATCCATTATTTATCCAAATATGAAGTTTCGTCGATCAACAATTTTATTTTTATACGAATATATGGATGACATGGTGGATATCATTGATTCAACAAAATTTTTATTTAAAAAAAAACACTGAGATTCTATCAGACTCTATAGTCTCGTTCCTACATTGAAAAATTGAAATTTATACAACGAACAATTTCGTTCGGTATTCAACGAATCCAATTGAAATCTTTATTATCGCTCAGACTTGTGTTCGGTATCTGTTCAATGAACAAGCTCGAAACTTTTATTGTTTAAAAAATTTCAATTCTCAATTAGATTATCAATTTGATACTTTCGATCAGTTTACAATTTCGTTGAGTATTTAAGAATCGATATAAAAATTTTATCAGTCCAATTTCATCTTTCTGTATCCTATACTCTATTTCATACTCTATACTCTATACTCTATTTTTATTCTTTATTCTCTATTTGAAATATAAATCCAATGCCTTCATCAATTTTCATAATTTCATTGAATGTATAAAAAATAATTTCATTGAATATTCCAGTAGTCATTAATCTGAATTATATTTCTTTTTAATTTTAAATTTGCTGTACCATAGTTTATATTTATATACTATATAAATATAATTATATTTATATATTATGTAAATATGTTATATTTATGTATTACATTTACTATACGTATAGTTATTCACTATAATACAACATTATACGTAATTGTACAACTGAGTTAACATACTGTTTCATAATTTCGTTGAATATTTCAGTAATCACCAATGTGAAATAAACTATTTTTTATCTTTGAATTTGTGTACTATATCTACTATACCTATAATTATATTTATAGTTATATCTACTAGGTTGTATTATTATTTATATAGTTATCATATAATACAACGTTATACGTTCTATGGAATTGTAGGCATCATATTTTCATTCAATATTTCATTAATCGCTATCTTGAAGTATAGTTTGAATTTGTTATAATATATGGATTATATTTACTATACGTATAGTTATTTGCTGCAATATCACGTTTTATGAAACTGTACGACTCAGTTGACGTATCGTTTCACAGTTTCATTGAATATTTCACTAATTATCAATCTCAAATATACTTTTCTCTTATCTTTGAATTTATATAGATTACATTCACTATACGTAAAGTTACTTACTGCAATACGATGTTTTAAGAAATTGTACAACTGAGTTGACGTATTGTTTCATAATTTCATTGAATATTCTAGTAATATTCCAGTAACCTGAAATATAGATTCTCTTATCTTTGAATTTGCTATACCATATAGATTACAATATATTTACGAAATTGTACAACTGAATTGACATTTCAAATTGACTGAATTGTACGACTGAAATTATCGTTTCATAATTTCATTGAATATTTCAGTAATATTCCAGTAACCTGAAATATACGTTTCTCTTATTTTTGAATTTATTATAGCATATAAATTACAATATATCTACGAAATTGTACAACTGAATCGATATTTCGAATCGACTGAAATGTACGACTAAAATTATCGTTTCAAAATTTCATTAAATATTCTAGTAATATTCCAGTAACCTGAAATTTTATCTTTGAATTTGCTATAGTATATAGATTATATTTACTATACGTATAATTACAATATACTACAATATAACGTTCTACGGAATTGTATGATTGAGTTGACGTATCGGACTCGTAAATAACTTTGTCTTTTTTTTTCACTCTGTTATTTCTTCTCTTCCTCTCGTCGATTTCCCTGTTTGATAATGCCGACAGCGATATCGAGCTTACGTCGCGATCGGATATCACGATACTTGACTTTGGTGGGCTGGTGAGCCAGGTGACTGTGCTAACTGATTGACAGTTGGATAAACACGTTCGGGAAGTCTTTGCTCGAGGATCGTCTATACATTCGATGAGTCATTTCGGGCTCTTCGAGGTCTTCTATGAGAGAAAGAGATAGAGAGAAAGAGAGAGAGAGAGAGAGAGAGAGAGAGAGAGAGAGAGAGAGAGAGAGAGAGAGAGAGAGAGAGAGAGATAAGGAATAAGAAAAAGAGATACGTCCATACACGAGGCTACTAGCGGACCACGCATGTTCCTTTTTCTCATCGCGTGTAACGAACATTTCTATGCCAAAGTTCATCGTTCCGTCGTCGAATCGAAAGTCAATCTTTTATATCCTTTTTTTTTCTTTTTCCCGTCTTTTTCTCTTTTTATTTCCTTTTTTTTTCTTCTCTTTTTTTCTCTTTTTTCTCTCTCTCGGTTCAATTAAATCCTCAACGGCCGAACGCGTACGCCAGAAGAAATTTGCAAATTGTGAAACGATCAAAGACCCTGATTTATAGTTGAATACGGAATATGATTGTGAAGTGATAGATGATAGATGATTATTCGATAAAATTGTGGACTAGAATTGTGATAAAAGTTTAAGGATGATAGTTAAATACTCGATGAAATTGTGGAGTAATGATAATTTCGGATCATTGAACAACGAATGAGATTATGAGATAATAAAAATTGTAGCTTGTTCATTAAATATAGAACGAAATTGCGACTTGACAAAAATTACAAATTCAAATTATAGTACCGAATGAAATTGTCGATTAATTAATATTTCAGGTCAATTTTTGAACATAGAATAAAATTGTTGACTGATAAAAATTTTAGATTGATACTTAAATACTTGATGAAATTGTAAATTATTGATAAATTCGGATCATTCAGAACAACGAATAAAATTATGAGATAATAAAAATTGCATCTTAATCATTGGATACAGAACGAAACTGTAACTTGATTTTTGAAAATTTTAGATTGACACTCTAATACCGAATGAAATCGTCAGACCCAATTAAAACTTCAGATCAATTGTTGAACACAGAATAAAATAGTGGATTAATAAAAGTTTCAGGTCGATAGTTAAATATTTAATGAATTTGTAAACTAATGAAAGTTTCAAATGAATCATTGCATAAACAATAATATTGTCAATTAATAAAAGTTTCGATTTGATTATTGGATAGCGAATAAAATTATGAGATAAGAATATTGGATTGATTTTTGAATATCGAACGAAATTGACGAAAATATGAAGTTGATCATTTAATATCTAATGAAATCGTGAATCAATTAAGATTTCAGGTCAATTGTTGAACACAGAATAAAGAAATACAGAATAATAATAAACTGATCAATGATTCGAGCTAATAGAATTGCACAAAGTGAAACGATGGTATTGGAGAACGTTGTAATAACTCATATATAGTTATCAACCTACGTGTGATCTGTTCAATGATCCATTCTCAATCATTAACAGTTCTAAAGTATAAAAATTCTAACGTATAAAAAAATAAATCAGATCTTAATCGATTAAATAAAATCAGTTTTATACATCGACAAAATAATTCACGATAATAGGAATATTAGAAACAGGAGAGTAAGCCATTTCTACGTCCATTTCAGATGTCGTAATAAAATAAAACATTCGATAGTCATTCTCTGTCTCTCTCTCTCTCATAACTATAACCTAATCGAATTCATTTCGATTACGTTTCTGTCAGGTACGGCACTAAATTGAGAAAAGCCAGGAGATATCTCGTATATGAATCGAAACGCGGGTTCGATAACGGCGCCAATTACACGTTGTGTTCCCTTTCGATTTATGTCGTCCACAAAATACTCATTCTTATTGGTCAACGGAGATCAAGAGACTCAACTTAACTGCGTTTGCTTAATGAGTGTGCACATATTATACCAACGTATACACTTTCAAGTAATAGATGTATGGGTTAAATCGTGTATCTGTATCATCAGAAGAACAACGATACTCAATTCTGAAACGTTTCGTATTCTACAAGGCTGCCAAATTAACCAGTCGATCGTTTCTCCTTCTTGTTTAGATTAAAAGTAAGGAGCCCATTGGCACCCAATAATTTTCATCTCTCACTCGTTCGTCCCATGAAAAGTGTTTAAGTATGCACATGACTCTTTTTATTTCTTTTTTATTACGAATTTTTCTTTCATTATCTTTTCCCTTTTTGCTTTTCGTTCATGCTTTCTTCTTTTTTTTCAATTGGGATTAAATATGTAACACCTTATGTACGAAATGAATTTGATATCAAATTTAAATTCGAATCGGTGATTAATACAAAGAATACATAATAATGACAAGCTTTTGACCCAATCTAACACTTGATATTCGACAAATAAACATTTTCATTATTACAGACATATTTATTAAATAATTTGTATTTAATTTATTCAAGAGGAGAAGTAATAAATGAAAAATAATTAAGCACTCAATGTTCTGTCTGGTCATTTAATAATAGCTGAGAAATCAATTATAATTTATTTCTATTGGATAAGTATCTCATTCTTACTCAAGAAATTAAAAATATTGATTTAATTATATCGTAATTCGAAACAATTCGTTACAACAAATTTCTATTTGACATCTTACTCTTTTCCAAAAAAATTCAGAAACATGATTCAATTATAAGTAAAAAATCTATTACAACATATATCTGTTTGAAAGTATTTTATCTTTTCTTAAAAGATTGAGAAACTTAACTTAATTATAACTAAGGAACTTATTATAACACGTTGCTCTTTTCATAAGTGACTTACCCTTTCCCAAAAAATTGAGAATTTTAACTTAATTATAATTAAAAAACTTATTACAATATATCGCTATTTGATAACATATTTCTCTATTTGATAAGTGCCTTACCCTTTTCCGAAAAATTGAAAAATTTAACTTAATTATAATGAAGATATCTGTTCCTGAACATGTCCCTATTGAATAAGTGTCTTTCTCAAAAAATTGTATAATTTAATTTAGACTTTCCAACCAAGAAATCTATTAGACGTTTTCCCATTTGATAATCGACTTATTTTAGAAATGAAAAAATTTATCACAAAATATCTTCATTTAATATCCCCTAATCCAAAGAAATGACAAAAACTTATCACAAAATATCCCCCTTTTTATGAACGTCCTAATACAATCCAAAGAAATGACAGAAAACTTATCCTGATATATTCCCGTTTCATGAATGACCTAATCTAAACAAAAAATAAAAAATAAAAAAAAAAAAACAAGAAAACAACAAAAAAAAGAAAGAGTAATGAAAAAGAAGAAATAAATAGAAGAATCAAATGACTTACAGTGCATAGTCGTGCCTGCAGTAGAGTCGCATGCCCCTTAAGAAACAAGAGTGCTGATCGTGCAACGGTCTGGCACAAGCGCAACACCTAAGACACCTCGAGTGCCATGTACGCCCGCCAACGCACAAAATAGTTCGTTCTCGGACGCGTTCACCGCATCCACCGCACTCCATTACACCAGGAGACATGTCCGATCCGATGAGGCCACCAGTGCTTTCCGTCGGGCCCAGACTCGTACCAGTACCTTCGCAAACGCCATCACCGTTCATATCTTCAACCTCCGTCTATAAATAAACAAAATCTTTTTTTTATCTTTTGGTTTCTTTTTTTTTCTTTTCTTTTCTTTTTTTTTTTTTTTTTTTTTTTTAATAGTAAATACAGCCTACGAATAATGCAATAGGTAAAATTCTCATAGAATGCGATATTCGATATTTTGAAATATTTTTAATTTTTATATATCTATTTTTAAAGACACGTATTTTTAATAAATGAAATTTTAATAAGTTACATTTTTCAAAAATTAAATTTCTTATTAGGCTTTATATATATTTTGTAAAGATATATAATGTGCGTTCATTTTTAAACTTCTGTATGTTGTTATTATAATCTGTTCGATGGAACAAATAAGAAAATTTGTAAATAAAAAACATTCATTATATGTTAACTTATTATATAAATTAGATAAGAATATACAGATATTCTTATTTATATAAATGTATATATTATATATATATTATATATATATATATATATATATATATATATATATATATATATACTTGCACACATACATATATTGTTCAATAATTAAATTAATACTATTATATTATTTAATGCTAATAATGATAATATTAAAATAAAAAATATTATTAAACAAAAACTATGTCACAAGTATGAGAAAAATTAATAATAATAATTATAATTATAATGACAAATTAAATTAAGACAAATAAAAATGCGAAAATTTTATTTAATTTCGTAGTTCTAATTATTTTAGTAAGTAATATAACTTATATTAACATTTATATAAAAAATTTATTCCCTATATCTTTTATTTTTCTTTAATTTCAGAATAATAAATTAATAATAATACTAATTTCAATATTTATGATAACTTAATATTAATTTTAGTAATTTCATTAAAATACATTATAAATGATAAACTTCAACTTTTATAAAAAAACCGATTTTTAAAAATGGCGAAATATTGTCACATGTATTCAATAATTCGAAACAAATGATTGAAACAAAATTGTAATAAAGGAAGAAATAATAATATTGAAAATTAAAAACCATTTCGTTTTTTTTTTTTTAACATCTTTTCTGATAATAACATCCGTTTGTCACACAGACAAACAAAAAGTAAGAAATAACGTTTGACATATAATGGACAACCCTTTCCATCGCATTAGAAAAATACAAACCAATGTCTGTGACTTGTATAGATCGTATTGTCCCATCCTATATATAATAAATGCAGACTCGATCACTGAAACCTCAACGCGTCCATGTCAACGAAAGCATGAAACTTTTGATGGATGCGATTCTTTCTTTCGTTTTCTAACAATGGATCCTTTCGTTCTAGATGTCTAAGTCAGATATTTTTTGATCGGTTAACCGCACTAAGAAAATCAACTATTTTTTTCTCATCAGTAAAGATCACATCCAGTATTCCATCTCCATTTTTATTTCGTAAAAATTTGACTCGGATATTGTCAATTTTAATCTTTCTTTTCTTTTCTTTTTTTTTTTAGAATTTTTTTCGTGGAACATCGGAACTATCGTGTACTCGCTGCCATTTTTTATTTTGCTATATCTTGTTTTCTGTTTCTATCTTTCTTTTTTTAACTTTTTTTCGATCATTTTTTGTATCGATATGTCTATATCTAATTTCGAATTTATACATTTTGACGAAGATATTATATCCTCATGTTTTTTTTTGTAAATTACGTGGAATCTTTTTTTCCTGTTCGAATTTTTTTTTGTTAACATTCAAATTCACAAGTACGAATTGAATTGGAAATTTGATCTCGACAAGTCTGACGATAGCTGGTCAATGAAAAAGAGGCATAGCAGGATGCATTCTTTGCATCGTTGCAAACATGATTGCCTAGTCAGAACTATCCCCTCTCTATCTCCTTTTTCGTATCTCATTTTAACTATATTAATGATTATTCTATATGAATATACCGACACTCAACAATTCTAAATTTCTGTATTTTCTTTTTCTTTTATTTTTCCTATGTAATTTAATATAGTTCATTTAGTTCGCAAAACTACGAACATTAAATGGATATATATCATTTGACGAGTATTAATAAATAGAAATAATTTATTTTATTTTTTATTTCTTTTAAAAAATTAAATGAAGACAAAATTCAGTTAATATCTTTTCCTAATATTTACGATTTAAATAATTGTAAAGTGAGAATTTTGAAATTCTGTAATTTACGGTGCCATTTTGAAAAGTGTATAATAATTTCAATATTAATTAACAAATCTATGATTTTTTCTTAACAACATATTATAAATGTTAAAAAATGTTGACTTTTTTTCTAACTGGATCTCTTATATCTGATCTATACTAAATAAAAATTATATATATATGTACCCACACATATTTACAAAAAAGGGAACTATAATATCCCCAATAAAAGCTAAGAATAAATTAAAAATGGCTATAGAAATGACTAGCCAATGGAAAAACTGAAAAATGATAGGAACCAGTAAAAAGGGACATATGTGAACTATCACTATGTCTACCGTTCAATACCCAAGGTCACCCAACGAAGCGAGAAAAGCCGATCTCACGTATGACGAGTGTAATAACAAAGGACAGGGTGTCGCGGGTTCGAGCCCCCTCTCTTTCCACCAGACACACACGTTCGATTTTCACAGGACAATCCCCCGAAAATCACGCCCCTGACAGGTCTGTGTCGCACGCTCGGAACGAACTTTACTTTACGAGTGGAATCCAACGCATTACAAATGGCTCGGATAGAGAAGAGGGGTTGGTTGCCTGTGGCTACTACAGGGTTGCTCACATGTATCGAACACGTACATGTATTTATATATGTATATATAGATAGCTATGTATGTGTGTTATGGAAGCCATGTTCTTCTTTGGTCTTTGAACATATACATACATACATGCATACATACATACATACATACATACATACATATATATACATACATACATACATACATATATATATACATACACATATATAATATGTATATCTACATACTTATATATATATATATATAGATATAGATATGTATATATATAGATATACGTAGGCACGTTTATAGGAAGCTGCTAACGTAGGTATCACGTTACAATGACATTATGTAACTTCACACACCCTTATAACTATGACGTTCGGTTAACCACCAACCATAACCAACCAAATGTTCGCACGTCGAACCGGCTGCAGTTACATACCACCCGTAGCTCGGTACTCGGTTGGTTATTGGCTTAGATGATGGAACGTATAACGTTGCTTCTGAAGTATAAGAACGTTCAGAAACAGATGTTCAAAGTAGAATCAAAAAGGACGTTAGATTCAAATACGAGATTTTTAACTCGAAATTTTGATATCCCTGTATTAAGAAAATGTAATGTTCTCTTTCATCATTTAGAAATTTTTTATTTACTTGTCAATAAGTTATTTCATTTCTCTTTGGATTTATTACAAAGCAAGTAATTATATTAATATTTATTTAATTTTTTATTAATTTTATTTTGTTTATATTAACAAGTTACGTATACTTAAACGATTAATAAAAAATCATCAAATATGTGTGATATTTTGTTTATATTTTGAGGAATGTTTTCCAACAAAAAAGAATTAAAACAATTCGTTATTCTCTTTAAATTATCGATGTCGAAACAATACGAATCATTTTATGTTGCGATATATTAAATATTACAAAAAAAAAAAAAAACAAGGAACCTTTAAAAAACATCAAAAAAAGGAACTGATGTTTAATATCTTCATTTAATAAAAAAAAATATGAATAATTCACATTTAACATATGATTTTCGATAAAAATATTAGATTAGTTTGTTAATAATTAAAAAATGAAGCTACGACTGAAAAAGAAATTTCATAATTACGAAGACTAATATAATAATACGAGAAATAATTGTATTAAATTTTTCATTCAAATGGATTAAGCACTTTTCAAAATATCATTTGCATTAATATGAAAAACATGAAACAACGAGAAAACAACGTTTAAAGTTTAAGCATAGCTGTAACTTCGTCGATTTACGAGAATTTTTTTTGATGAGAAAAATATTCATAAGATATATTTATGAGAGATAATATTGTAAAATAAAAATATTTCGAAAAAATCGGTTTTTTTATTTTATTCTTTTTTCAACTTTTTAAGTTAACCATATTAAATAATAATATCGTTGTTTAAAGATTGATCTTCCTCTTCTTTTATTTCTTTTTTTTTTAATAAAATGAAAGGTAGTTTGAAATCATATGAATTAGGCTCGATTAGAAAGGATTCATAATGGGTTAAGTTGAATATGTAAAGATGTAATATGTATGTAATAAATATCGGAAATTGCACTTGCCGCTTGGTTTGCGAGTCTCAAATAACTCGAGTACCGCACCCACGCTAAGGTTCCAAAGGCTCGGCCTTCGGAGAGTTATAGACGACAATAATGACCCCTGCTCGCATGCGAGGCGGGATCATAAAACGGAGGATTAGACTTCTTTTCATTATCCGTCTAATATACTGTATATCAGATATGAAATACGCGGCTTTACTGAAAGTATCTACGCGTTTAAAGGAGAAAGTGAAGTCCTATTGCAAAATACTTTTGATCCTTCAGAGATATTCGCCATTTTGATTGACGTTCTTTCTATTTATGTCGAGATTGAAAATAATGTTTAATAATAATAAATTTTATTATTGTTCTATCTAAGAAAAAAAAAAAGAAAAAGAATAGGATAATATAAATAGTCGAAATATTTCGTAATAATTTTCTAATAAGACATTAACCGAATGTTTAGCGAAGCCATTGTTGCTGAACTTTTATTTAACATTTTTTAAGATTAATTTGGATAGATTGGATTAGATTAGATTTTAATTAGAATCTTTTTTTTTCTATAAAATACATTTTTGGTATTCTTTTACTATCTTTATTTAAAAAAAAAAAATATATATATAGATATGTAATTTACATATTCTAAATATCTCATTCTAATCTTCTAATGGGATATTAAGTAGATATTTAGAATTATTAATAATTAAATGAGTTATATTACAACATTTTTAAGGAATATGGATCTTGATAGAATCATCGTTATTTTGATTAATGTTCAAAGAAAATTTTATTATGATAAACAAAATTTTATCATGGATCTTATTAAATATTATTGGTAAAGATCTGAATATTCCATATTAATTTTCTAATGAAATATTTAGAAAATTTTTGAGAATATTGTTAGAAGAGTTTATAGTTAAATTTATATAGAAAAGTTGAACTATTTTTGCTGAATTCTTTTGTAACATTTTTATAAAACTTGCTTTTCTATAAATCATTATCACTTTGATTGGACTGCTTTCAATGCAATAAATTTCTTATATCGTTCTATTTAAATGATTCAGAATCTCTAAACTGGCTATTAAAGTGGATCGTTTTAAAAGAGATCGTTGCTGAGTTATATTATGACATATTGAAAGAACTTGAGTCTAGATAAATCACCACGATTTTGATTGGAATTCTTATTTTTTTTTTAATGTAATATATTTTTCATATTGTCCTATGTATAAAGTATTCTAAATATTTCTTATCAATTTTCTAATCAAATATTTAGAAGATGTTTGGAAACCATTATTTCTGATTTGTATTATAACATTTTTAAAAAACTTGGATCTTGATAGATTAGGTTAAATTAGATTTTAATTAAAGTCTTTTTTTTATGAAATATATTTCTGATATTTTTCTACTATTTATATTTAAAAAAAATATATATAGATATATAATTTAAATAATCTAAATATATCATTCTAATCTTCTAATAGGATATTAACTGAATATTTAGAAACTTTATTTTGCAATATTTTTAAAGAATATGGATCTGAATTTTAAAGATAAGATCATGGTCATTGTGATTAATATTCTTTTTGTGGTAAACAAAATTTTATTATTGTTCTTATTAGTTATTAATAGAAAATATCTAAATATTCTAAGTATACTAATTTTATAATGGGATATTAAATGAATATTTAGAAATTATTACTGCTCAGTTGTATCAATATCTTTATGAAACTTAATTTTCTATAAATCATTATCATTTTGATTGAAATCCTTTCAATGTAATAAATTTCTTATATTGTTGTATTTAAATGATTTAGGATCTGTAAACTGGCTATTAAAGTGGATGTTTAGAAGACATCATTGCTAAGTTATATTATGATATATTTAAAGAGTTTGAATCTAGATAGATAATCGTCATTTTGATTGGATTTTTTTTTAATGTAATGTAATTAATATTTATAATATGTTTAATGTATATTTATAAATATTTTATGAAATAATGTAATATATTTTTTATATTCTCCTACTTACGAAGTATTCTAAATAATTTATATTCATTTTCTAATCACATATTAAGTCGATATTTGAAATATATTATGTGCTGATTTGTATTGCAACATATTTAAAAATTGTATATCTCGATAGGATCATCGTTATTTTAATCAATGTTTTTTCTATAATAAACAAAATCTTCTTATTGTTCTTATTAATTATTATCACAAAATTTCTAAATATTCCAAGTATATTAATTTTATAATGTGATTAAGTGGATTTTTAGAAACCATTGTTGTTGAGTTATACTGTTTTCAATAAAACATCGCCATTTTGATTGGAATTTTTTCAATGCAATAGATTTATTATATTATTTTGTTTAAATGATTTAAGAAACTCTAAATATTTAACACTAATTTTCTAATCTATTAAAATGGCTATTAAAATGGATATATAGAAGTCATTGTTATCGAGTAGCATATCAAAATTTTTATCAAATTAGGATCTTAACAGATCATCACTATTTTTTTAATTATAATTTTATTCAACGAAAAATACATCTTTTTTATATTTTCCACAAATATTCTAACAATAATAATATTCTAATAACCATTATTATTTTCTAATCAAATTCTTCCAATTTGTTTCAAATTGTTCCATCGAGTTCTACCGATTTGCGAGTAAATTTATTATACTTCAGTCTTTCTTCAAATACTATATTAAAATAATGAACAAAATAAAAATAAATTTACATATATTCTTATTGGAACACGATTAATTTTTCAAACGAACGAACTACATTACTATGTACAATGATACTTTTTCATAAATAAGACCATTGGTAAGGACTACATAAGTATTATATTATATTTATATATGTAATATGTATACGTAGCAAGAGAGTTCGTTGATTCTTCTTTTTCTACGTATGGGGCTGTTCAACTTGCGGGAAAATAAGTATCGTTTACAATGGGCATCGTGTCGCGAACCCAAAATGACACGGTGAGCTCTCCGAGGATCATAGAACAGACCTGGGCCCTTCATAGAGACCCTGTTAGACCCCCCGTTGATCGGCTTTCAGCTTTGAAAGTCATACCTCTAAGGCCCCTATCTCTCTTTCTCTCTCTCTCTTTTTCTCTCTATCTGTCTGTCTCTTTCTTACCATCTCGAAAAAGGGGACTGAAACCACTCGAAAGGGAAAAATGGAGGTTCATGGCCATTTCGAATAAAGGCGTGTAGAAAACGAGCAGGATCGCTTACGAGACCAACGCGAATTCGTTCCTCGTCTAAAAGCTTTCTTCGTAAAGCTGGGAAAGTAGGATTATTCTTAGGCTTAGTATGATCATCCGATTATGCTTTATACATAGATATATATATGTATATATGTATACCATTGGAGTAGTTTATGTATCATTTGGTTTAATAATATAAATTCAGATTAGAATATTTCATCGTTTCAACATTCTTATTTCTTATTTGATTTTTAATTATAGTAGAACATAATATTTATATCAATAATTATTTTTATGAGTGAAATTAATATTAATGATATAATAATACAAATATATAATGTAAGTATAAGTAAGTAATAATATTTATTAAAATATTATTTGTAAATATAATATATATAATATATAATATTATATAATATCGTTTTACAAATTTATCGATAATATTCTAATAAAAATGACTAGAATTTATCAATAAATAAAAGAATGTTTTGATATTTTATCAGAAAATGTTATATTGCGTTTCATACTGAGTGATAAACCAAATCGATTACAAGTAGATATTATTTGTTTTCAAAAAAAAAAAAAAGGAAACGAAACGAAAGAAAAAACAAAAAAATTAAATTACACACAAAATTTTGATTATACGAACCACAAAAAGATAGCTAAAACTCTATTATTAATATTAACACATTCCAACATAGAACATATCTCAAAATTATCAGAACTAATACATAAACATTCGATTTAGAAGTTTAACTTGTTTCAGTACCAGGTTAGTTACCCTAATTGATTCTACTAAATTCTGATTATACAGACCACGAGAAGACTACTAAAATTCTACTAGCAGTATTAACACATTCCAACATCGAGTTTTCAAAATTAGCAGAACTAATACATGAACATTCGATTTAGAAGTTGAAATTGTCTCAGTACCAGTTTAGTTACCCTACTTGATTAGACTACATTCTAATTATACCGAACACAGAAAGACTGAAAAAATTCTGTAATTAGTATTAAAATTCCGATATTGAATTCTCAAAACACTTTTAATTATTTTGCCAATATTTTGATCGATTAATGATAAATATTTTATAAAATAAATGATCAATATATTATAAATAATGATCAATTACTATATTTAAGTATATCTTGATTAAAATACTGACAGTTTTTGTATTAATTGGAGCAATACTGATCAATTATATTATATTATAATTATATTATATTAGATATTAAAATAGATATTAAAATTACTTGATTGACCATTTATTAATAATACCGATTAGAAATGTATACAAATTAATAGTCCCCATTTAATAGTAATCTTTTCAATATTATCACAACTAATATGTGAACATCGATTTAAACGTTTATGCTGTTTCAATATGAGTTAGTTGTTCTACTTGATTAGACTAAATTCAAATAATATATACCACAAGAAGACTGTTACAAATCTACTATAAGTATTAACACATTTAAACATTAAATCTTCAAAATTATCAAAGTTAATATATAAATATCGAGTTAGAAGTTCGAATTGTCTTAATGAATCGAATTAATTAGTTCAATAATCGAGGTCCAAAAGAAAACTATATAATTTTCTTTTTCAACTCTCCACACACCTCATCATTCCTCTATCATTACATTTAAATATCGAATTCTTAAAATTATCCAAACTAATATAATAAATATCGATTTATAAGTTCAATAACTCACTAATCAAAATCTAAAAAGAAATTATAATATTCTATATAATTTTCTATAATATTGTTATACTATTATACTATTATACTATTAACTATACTTAAACTATAATATTGTTCTAATTTTTTATAATATTATATATAATTTTCTTTGACTACCCTCTTTAACTCTCATTATCCTTGTAATACATTTGAATATTGAATTCTGAGAACTATCAATGAATATCGATTTGAAAGTACGAGTTATCTCAGTGAACCGGATTAGTTACCTCACTAATCGAGATCCAAAAGAAAATTATATAGTTTTCTTTTACTCTTCTTCCGACCCTTCAACATCCCTGGGCCACTCTCTCTCTCTCTCTCTCTCTCTCTGTCTCTCTCTCTCTCTATCTTTCTCCAGGCCCCATCTTCCAGGTCTCCATTACTCCTCTATCTCACTCTCGTTCAGAAAAAGAATCAGTAGACTTCCTGGTGCGAAAAAGAGTGACTCTCAGTTTCTTTTTGCGTGTGTCTCTGGCGAGTCCAGGTGACAAGTTGACAAAGTGGTCCGCTACGGGTATCCTTGCGGAGTTCTTGCGGCCTACGAGGAAGATACTAAAGTGAGAGAAAGAGAGAGAAAGAGAAAGAGAAAGAGAAAAAGAGAGAAAGAGAAATGCTGAAAATAATACTTCTAAACTTTTTGTATCTTTCGAAAGGACTTTTCGAGTGGTACTCTACGAAGGGCACGAGCCTCTTCACGCCTTCGTAGAAAAGATAGGCCCCTATGGTGAAACGGTCCCCCGCAGGTACAATGGTGTTTCTCCTTCTTCTTCTTCTTCTTCTTCTTCTCCTTCTTCTTCTTCTTCTTCTTCTTCTCCTTCTTCTTATTCTTTTACCTTTGAAGTGTGAGAGAGATAGATAGATAGATAGAGAGAGAGAAAGAGAGAGAGAGAGAGAGAGAGAGAGAGAGTGTAAAACGCCGCGGCCACTCGAAATCCATTTAAATCACCATCCGATTTCTGCTTTTGCACAGGACAATGTCAGCGGTCTCGTCGTTCCTCTTCTTTCATTGTGTGAACATTCAGAGAGAGAGAGAGAGAGAGAGAGAGAGAGAGGGCTGCTGCTGCTGCTGCTGCTGATACTTCTCCTGCCTATTCGAATGAGAGAGAAAGAGAGATAGATAGATTGATAGAGAGAGAAAGAGAGAAAGAGAGAAAGAGAGAGAGAGAGATAGAAACTTCTCGTCTCTATGGTTCTATTGGGGATCCGTTTCACGATTAACTCGAACCACGTATTAACCACGCGTCCAAAAGCGATGAACGGATCTTTGCTAAAGGACGAATGAGCCGTGACAATACTGTGTACCGAATGGTTTATTCTCTGGGTCTATACTAGCTGTTTCTCTCTCTCTCCCTCTTTCTCTGTATCTCTGACTCTGTCTCTGTCTCTATCTCTATCTCTCTCTTTCTTTCTCTAGCTAGGCCAAGTTTACACGCCCTACGAATTTGTAAATCCTAGAATTCGAGGTGATACTTCGATTCTGAATGTATATGGGAACCTTTCTAATGTCATTTGATGGAAACTAGTCAATTTTGTTGTTTCTTCTTATCGTTCTATTTCTTTTTGTTTATTGTTAGACGGTGTAGATATGTCTTCATTGTTACGAAAAATTAGCACGATTTTTTAATGATGTAGGATTTGAAGAAGGATTTCAAGTTTAGATATGTATAAACACATGATTAACATTTATAAACAATTTGTTTATATAGGTATATATGTATATATATATATATATATACATATATAAATATATATTTTTGTAAGTTTATAAGTATTTATATATATATATAATATATAATTATTATAATTGTTTATAATTTTTTTATTGTTTATTAATGTAATTTTTTGTATTAAAAATAATTGTAGAATACGAAGATATTATATATAGTATATATATATACATATATATATATATATATATATATATATATATATATATATATATAAATTTTCTTAGAAATTAGTATTTGAGTAGTTAGTGTAATTTTTTTATATAATTTATTATTTTTTATTAAATTTAGAGTACCATAAGGTTGAAGTAATCATTATTATTGGAAAAATAAACGAAAAAATTAAACACATTCAAACTCGAATAGTATGAAAAAAATTCTTTTTTTAACAAATTTGAATAATTTTTATAAAGCTTACACGTTGAAGTTACTTTTGAAGTGTAGAAAATAAAAATTTAAAAATAATAATTTTTTATGAAGATAATTACTAATTTTAATAATTATTATCCTTTTGGAAAAAATTTCTTTAATAATTTTCCATAAAAATTTTCGTATAAGTTTAACATTAAACAGAATCGTAAAAGAGTGTTACAATTTCAGTGTTCTTTTTTATTTATTTATTTATTTATTTATTTATTTATTTATTTATTTATTTATTTAAGTTGTCCTTTTATTTGTCTCCAATCTAAAAAGCACTTTGTCATCGGCGTACCGAAATTCCCACTCGTGTAGCTTAGAGAAATAAAATCGTTCTACCGATTAGCATAACCGCATTGGCCTGGCACGAACGTACTAGCTTGTGTGCGTGAGTTCGTCTTGCCCATTATTAATTCATCGTCGCGATGCAGTTTCAAAGGAAAAAAATAAAAAGAGAGAGAGAGAGAGAGAGAGAGAGAAAAAGAGAGAAAGAGAGATAGTCATTTACATATTTTTCACGTGGCTTTGTCAGATCCTACGCCCTATTATCATTTTATAACACCGTAAAAGTCAGCGATTTTTGAGGATTTCGAAAGGAATACGACGTGTTGAACGATTAAAAGAACGTCGATATTCTTTTTTTCGATCACCTTTGGAATTTTGACGTTCGAATTTCCGTCTAATTTTATCACTTAAAATATGATTTTGTCGCTTAAAAAAAGAAAAAAGGTGTTGCAAAATCACTTAAAATATAAAATATGCATTTATTATTAAATATGAAGGAGATTTAAAAAATTCGTTGATAGATTTTTTGACTTAGCTATTACGGTTCAACGAATTAGATAGATATTACGTCAAAAAGAAAAGAAAAGTTGATTAATAGGATTTAAAATAGAAAAAAAATAATGATCGAAAATTTAAATGAGGAACAAGTTTTTAAACACTTAACAACCCAAAACTTTTACGGTTCAATGAAGATTTTAAAGATGGACGAGTTTCATATTCGTTTTTTCTATTTTATTTTTTTTTAGATTACTTAAATTTGATATAATATAAACAGAAGCATAATTTCAAAAGAATGAATCATTCGTAATTTCTTTTTTTATTGAAACTCTCGATTTTTTATTTTTAATAAAGAAGAAAGAGGAAGGGAAAAGGAAAAAGAAATTCCTTAAAAAAAAAAAAGAAAAAAGAAATAGATAAATAAAAAAATAAAAAGAAGAGAAAAACTTGTTTAAATACAAAAAAAAAGGAAAAAAATCGAAAATAAGATAAAAACGAAATATAACGCCGAGGTTTATTGAAAATCCCGAAGACTCTAATTTATATACTCTTATCTTATCTCTTATTAATATTCATTGAATATTCAAAACGATATAGAAATATTTCCTCTTCGAGAAAAGAATTATTAAAAAGGGGGGGATTTGGATTGGAGGGGTAGGGTGGGATGGGATAAGGGGAGGGATTCATAGGTTTATTTTAATAGCGATAAGGAGATAGATGTGACTCTCCGTACACATTCACTCGGTACTCGCATAACATACTTAAGTAAATCCTCTATAGTAAGGGCAAACCGCGACAAGGTAAAAAAACCGTGATGCCGTTATAACTTCGGATAAGGCTGATGTCCAGTCGCCATTTTGCGCTTTACGCCGTGAATTTACTGGACCACACACGTCGGTGTGTGGTAAGCGACGGAACTTACCTAACGAAATAAAACGGGGACAGAACCTTCTCGTGTGGGTTGTGGAACTGTCTCACATGGAACTGTGAACGACGACAACGACAACGACGACGACAACGACGACGACGACGACGACGACGACGACGAAAGATGAACGGGAATACGTATTTACGATTTAGCTGGATCTTGTATCTGGTGAGGGGTGGCGGGAAGCAGACAAGTAAGTAACAGTGAGGGTGGTGAGGGTTGAGGGAGGTCGACGAGGAACACATTTTATAGATATCTACTAAATAAAACCGGATGCAACGCACTTGAGCCTGATTTATCACTATCATGATCTTGGATCGTTTCTGATTTCTATGTTCTACTAATTGTCAACTGTCAACAAAGTTCAACAGTGACAGAGTTCGATCGAAAAAGAAACGAGAAATAAATAATTTTTCAATCGTTAGAATCTTTGTTAAACTTTCACGACCATGAACGAAGATTGAAATATTTGAAATTTCCTACGGATCGTGGACTATTATATTTACGTCTGTAGAAATAATTTTACTATTGAAACTTGATATAAATTAATTTGTAATACGGCAAATAAAATGAATTCGTTTGATTTGGATTATGCGTTAGTATTTGATTTAATGTAGATTTTATACTATGTGATTAGATAATAAATTAGAATATTAAAAGCAAGAAATTTTACTGAAGATATAATCGTAAAGTTAATTCGTCAATTTTTTCCTTTTCCCATCTTCTTCCCATCCACACATTCTTCCATGATAATAAACGCTTCTCCTTTCTCCTTTAAATCATTCCGAAGAGTGTTGCAAGATTCTTCTTATCGTTCATCGTGCTGGGAGACAAGGCAACCCTTGTCCACCGACGCTCGTCAACCTCATCAAGCTTTCCGTACATTGCAACGTCCATGTAAAGACACTTTCTAATATTCATAAAACATTGTACACCACCATTGAAGTTTACACCATGTGTATATACGGGTATATGTATATATACATATGTATCCAAAATAATAATCCAATAATTTTCATTGCTATTCAGTGACATTGCATAACGATTAAACCATAGATCTGAGCAATAATTAGACATATTGAAAATTTTATAAAATTGATATCGTACGTCTATTTTATTGCATGAAAAATACATCAAATATAAGTATCTATAGAAAATCATAATTCAATAATATTCAGTGTTACTCAATGATAACTTGAATAACGATAAGATCGTACAACTCGGCAATAATCATGCATATCTAATATTAAACTTGTTAAATAATATTCAATAAAATTCATAAAATTAAAACTGTTATATTTCGACGACATCGAAAACTTCACTGGACTTTTATGTCTATCGATATTACGATCGAATAATTTTCTTTTCTAGTCGACAATATTCCGTAATGATTAAACGATATACTTACTACAGCAAAAATTATTCATTAAAAGCGAGGTTTATAAAATTAACATTACATATCGAGCCGTCGAGTTTGTCAAGTGTAAATATTCAAAATCACAGTTCCTTGATTTTTGTTATTAACCGATAACATTACGTAATGATTGGATCATAGACTTTGACAACAACGTCGACATATCTAGTCTCCAAATAATTTTTTAAATATTTCATTAAATTAAATCGATACGATTCTATTAAAATCCACCACGTGTATATATCCAATATTACAATTCAATAATTCTCATCGATACCCAATAACGTTGCATAACGATTAGACCGTACAACTAACCGACGATACAAACATACTCTAAATCTTCTAAAATCCTCGTCAAATAAATAATTCGAAGATGAAAATTTTCAACGGATTAAAAATCAATAAGAAACGTAATTGATCAAGCATACCTTCATAATAATTGTGTCTTCTCGAAAAGCTGACCGATCAATTTTAAAAGAACCAAGTGAGACGAATCTTCCCTTCGATGAACGAAACACTGCACAATTTTTATCTTGGATAAAAAAAATATATATATAAAACAAAAACAAAAAAGATAAGTAACTTAGAAATCCTTAATGACAGATCCTTTGACAATGCCACAAAAATAGATACTCGCGACGGAACATCTTCGATATCGCGACGGTTCCACCGTAATATACCTACTCACGATGAATAATATTTCGCCGCGTTTACTTAACTTAACTTTCGCGCGCGCGCACGTACACAACCGTTGCGCTAAACGCAACGTCCGCGAGTAGAGGAAGAGTCGACAGAACGAAGAGTAGCAAGTTTGAGATGGGCCGAGGACGAGAAACACCCGGAGGACGATGCTTTCAATCCGAAGAGAGAGGAACCGAGTGGGCGTGGCCTAATTTTCGACTCCGTCCTCCGTAGGCGGGATTTAAATCCTGACTACCGATTGGACCGTTCAAACCACGCCTACCAGGCTTCGAGCTTCTTCGTCGTCGACAGCAGTGCCACCAAGCGGTCGCTTTTGTATATTATTCTCTCTGTCTCTGTCTCTCTCTCTCTCTCTCTCTCTCTCTCTTGCGATCTCTATCTCTTTCTTTTTCTCTCTTTCATCAGTACGTTTGACATTACACTCACGGATTGCAGAACTTTTCTTGAATTAGTTTTAAAAACAAGAATATTGTCTCATTTCCCGTTTGCGGTAATTTAAAATGGAATAAATTGTAAAATTTGTCTTTTCTTTTTCTATTTTTCTTTCTTCCTCTTTTTCTTGTTGGCGTTCAATTTTGTAATGTAATAAATAAATCGGTATGTATATACTTCTGTATGTATGTATGAGCTACAGGTATGTTCGACACGAAATGCACAGATATCGTAGAATTTTTTTTGAGTTAGTTCCGAAAACAAAACTTTTTGACTTTTGATTTTTCTTTTGGTAATTAAAATGGAATATCTGGGAACTATTGAAATTTTTATTGTTTCTTTTTTTCATTCTTTTCACCGGTATTTAATCCCAATGTTAAATAAAGATATTAAGTTGTTCGTCAAAAAGAAAAATTGTTATTTTTGATTTTCATTTTATTAATTAAGGTAAAATATCTCAGAACGACGATTTTTTTTTAATTAAAATTGAATACCTCAATAAATGATCAAATTTTTTTTGTTTCTTCCTTCTTCCTTTTTCATTGATCGTTATTTAATTATAATTTTATGTAAAGATATTAAGTCTTCTGTCAATGACAAAAATTATTATTTTTTATTTTCATTTTGTTAATTAAAATACAATACTTCAAAGTGATCGATTTTTTTTTAAATTAAAATTGAATACCTCAACAAATGATCAAATTTTTAAATTTCTTCTTTCTCTCTTTTTCATTAAACAATACTTAATCTCAATTTTATATAAATATATTAAGAGTTTTCTGTTAAAATTCTTTTTGTTAATTAAAATAGAATACCTCAAAATGACCAAATTTCTTTCTTTATTTTTTCTTTTTGTTTCCATTGATCGGTATTTAATTCCAATGTTAAATAAAGGTATTAAGAGTTGTCTGTCGAAATGAATTGGTATATAGAAAAGCAAAAAAAAAAAAAAAAGAAAAAGAAAGAAAGAAATCTAAAAAAGATATAAAAATAAAACGAAAATGAAATGAATAGTAACGTGACGATAGTGGTAAAGTTCGAAATTGATTAATTGGAGTCGCCTTGCTTGCGTAGAGGGCAAAAGAAAGCGAATATGTAAAAAAGAAAAACAGGTTCGCAACTCGTTCGTTCTCTCGTCTTTTCATAGACTCATCCCGCGGCATATCTCGCGACGACTGCTCACATACATATCATATGTATATATATATATGTATGTATAAGTAACATAATAAATAAGAATACAAGGCTGCCTACAGGTATGGCTCTTGGATCCCGCCTTATATATATCCGAACTGCTACGGTGCGTCATTAAAATTATTTATGAGGAAATAAGAAACCAAAAGGGGTTCCGAGAGTCTTCCACCTACCAATGACTTTCGCGATGACGACGACAACGACGAGGAAGAAGAGGAAGGAGAATAAGAAAAAGAAATGAAAGAAAACAAAGAAAAAGAAAAAAAAAGAAGACCGAATCTCTATCGATCTTTTTTTTATTTTTCTTTTTCATTTTCCTTTTTTTGTTTTGGTCGCGATATGTTTTTCTCCACTAGGTCAGTGGATTAACTTTTGTTACGAATTAAAAAGATCTGTTCCATTTAAATGTAACTTTTAGTGAATTCTAAGACTTAGGAATGTATTATAGTTATTTTTATCCTTATCAAAGTTTAAATTTCCCGCCGTCATAATGTTCGTGTGTGTGTGCGTATGTGTCGCAAAGTGTCAAAGAAAAAAAAGAGAGGAAATAATGATAGCTTGGAATGAAAAGTTGTGATCTAGGAACAGCTGATTTGACGATCATAAAACGTTATATTATAAGTAATAATATATTATAAGATTTAACCAGTTCAGCTAACTATGAATTATTTTAATATGTAAATCTTAAATAAATTAAAAATAAATCGAAAGTGTATAAATTGTATGCGATTAGTCGTCATGTTCTTCCGAAATAAAATTACCTCAAAGATAACAAATAATTTTATTAAAAAAAGGAAGAAGGAAGAGAAATAAAAAGAAATCTTAGTCGTCCTAATTAAATTTTATTTATAAAATTTTATTCTAAAATTAATTTATTTTTCTTTCATATAAGATTACGTGTGGTAAATGAAATATATATATATATATATATATGTATATATATATATATTATATATTTATATATAAATATATAAATATAATATTGATTTATTATATCATATTTATATATATATATATATATATATATATATATATATATATATATGTATACATTATATAATACAATATATATACATATATAATAATATTTTACTAAAAGTGTATATATGCATGCTCCCACACATATCACACAATATACATATATGCGTATGTGTATATATATATATACACACACAAAATAAAATGACTGTAATATTCAAGCTTAAGGCAGATGCCGGATGGATTAAAAAACTATACGTGGAAGTTATGTCTCTGCGTCTTGTCACGTCTTTAAAGAAGACAATAACTTCCTGCTTAAGCAAATCCGACGGGTAGATACAAATCATTTACATAATCGAGCCAAAAGATATTTACTTGTACATCTATCGCGCGTAATTGTATTAGTAAAAGGATTAAGATGGGTGGATATAGGGAGGGAGGAGAAAGGGGGGTAATAGCGGGTAGTAAAGAGTGTATGGTTCGTGATACGTGTGTGCTTCGCGAAGATGAAGAGGTAACGCCGTAGGAGGTGAGAAATAAAAATAAAAAGGCTCGAGGGAATTCTCAGCTGGGGGTCATTTCTGACGGAAGGTTTTGGACGAATATAGTGTTTGACCACCTGGCCAAGCATAGTTCTACCTTGTAAACGAGCACTCTGTATCTACTACTATGGTAATAAACATAATCGACACCTTCACAGTCATCTCGTACTCTCTTCATATCGATCTTTCGTACTGCATTCGATAGAGATTAATTAATCAAATATCTAGTTTAGGAAATTATTGATTTTTCCTTTTCTCGGTCTTTCTCTTTGTTCTTTTCTTTTCGTTTTATGGTCAAAATTTTATTTTACTGACGTGTGATCGTTATCGCATGTTTGTACTGTAACTATATCTGTTAATTTCGATAGATAATTCCAATAATGTTGTAATTAATTCGTACGAAAATTTATTTTAACGAAAAAAACAATCAAAAGAAATTCATTGCGATTATAATGTTTTTTCTTTTCCTTTTTCGTTTCGTTTTAAATATACAAATTTTATATATCTATAAATTTATATATATATATATATATATATATATATATATATACATATAAATTGTATATACATGTATATATTCGTGTAGTAATATCGTATATATACATTTTAATATAGGAGCATAGCTAAGTACATAGCTTAATTATAAAATTTGTTACAATATGATTATATTTCCTGTTGATATGCGAAAAAGAAAAACAACTATTTTATTATTATAATTTAAATGCAATCTAATTATTTCTATTCGACTGAAAATTAAATGGAACTTTGAAAAAAGAATCGTTTACTTATTCTATAAGAAAAAGAAAAGAAATCTTCGTTTTTAATTTTTTTATATATATGTTTAAATTTTTTATATATATGTACACACACATGCGTGCGCGCACATGTAAATATATACACATATGTATATAATAAAATTGTATATAATAAAATGTATATAATATTATATGTATATACATGTATATATACATGTATATATATATATATATATACATGTATATACATTTGTATATATATGCATATATATATGCGATATTAATATAATATATAATAATTTAATTTAGTATATATCTATAGGAGTGAATATATATATATATATATATATATATATATATATATATAAATTTTAATATCGGTATACACGTAGTAATTTACGTAGTAATTACGTAGTAAATACGTAAGTACACAGCCAATTTATAAAATTATCACAACCCAATTATCTTTCCTCCTGACATGCAAAAAAGAAAAGAAAAGAAAAGAAAAGAAAAGAAAAAGAAAAAAGAAATGGACCTAGATACGATCTAATTATTTCTATTCAATCGAAAATTGAATGAAACTTAGAAGAAGATAGTTCGCTTACTTATTCTCTTAGAAAAAAAAAAGAAAAAGAAAATCTCCATCTCGTTGAACTTTTTTATCTAATGACAGGAGGACCGATTAGTATCCCGCTGATACCGAGGGTGCCAGAGCTAAAAGTGGCGTTCCCCTTTTCCTTTCCTAACCCCGGAGAATCGGACGAAGATTTGAGATCGTCGAATAGAGAGGACATCGAGTGAAATCGTCTAACACTACGACAAGTGTTACAGAAGCGAGCGATTATCGTTCGCCTATCGGATACAATAGTGATTCGGTCGATTCATAAACCATCCATCTACCCTTATCTCGGTTAGAAGAGGCTCTATTTCTCTGTATAACACGCACGTGCGATCTATCGGTAACAGTGATCTGCATGCATACTCTTGAATGTCAAAACCCCTCCTCGGTCAACCATCTTTTTCTCTTACCCTAATTCGTGCAGATATCTCGTGTCCCAATCGATCAAGTTTTATTTTATGTTAGACGTTTTTTATATTTTATATGAGACATGATTGGAAGATATTGGGATATTGGATCATGTGACTTTTTTATTTTTCTTTCTGTTTTTCTTTTCTCTTTTCTTTTTGTAATAATTTCCTTGTTACGACCTGTCAATTTTATAGGTTGAAATTATATAATGAAGTAGATTTTCATAAAAATGAAAAAAAAAACAGTTTATCTATTGGATTGGTTAATAAATATAATATTAAAATTTTGTCAAATGGTATGAATTTAGTTAACTTTGAAATAAGACTATTTAGTTTCTATCGATTTGTTCAAAAATTATTTGAATTAGCTCATAATGTATTATGAAAATATTAAATAGTATTTATTAAATATTATTTATTAAACTATTTTCTATTAAATATTATTAATTGACCATTAATTTTTCAAAACCGATTCAATATAATAAATACCAAGTCATACAACAAACACATGCAATTCTAATCTTGTTTATTAATACGTAGTCTAAAAATTCGATCTTATTATCAACTTTAATAACCAACCAAGACATAAACCCAATTAACTCATAAATTTCTTAACACAATTTCAGAACATATTCGGTACAAAATATAAACACAAACAAACACATATAAAATACTTTATTTTCTGTTATTACAATAGTATCTAAACCTTATAAGACGAACATAATATATTACTTTAATCGTATTGTCGAATCTAATCGACTGACTGTTTATAAATAATATTAATAACGAATAATTATAAATAATTATAAATATCGAATTAACGTGTGAAAATTTGTTTATGAGAACAATTTCAGAAACACCCAGTAGAAATACCAAAGTGTGTACTTACACACTTTGTGTGTATAAATGTGTATGTAACATGTAGTACCTATCATCCAGGTAAGTATCGGTGGTGCTATAACGAATACGTGATACGGAGACAAATCGATCGTTAGCACGTTGTTGCTCGCGCACATCGAAGGTAAACCATGAGAAAGAGAGATAGATAGATAGATAGAGAGAAAGAGAGAGAGAGAGAGAGAAAGTCCCTTGAGTAACGATTATTTACTTCGAAACATTTATATGGTATATTTCCACGTGCGTCTATTATCAGGCGCGAAGCAACCCATGATAAATGCCCCGCATGAAAAATCGATTTTATTGTCGGAAGAGACGCCGAACGAACATTCCATCCGTCTGTCCATCCGTCCATCGCATTGGAGCACGTTTGTTGGCAGGAGTGAACGTTTCGACACACACGTATCTCTTCTCTCTCTCTCTCTCTCTCTCTCTCTCTCTCTTTCTTTCTCTCTTTCACTCTCTTTCTCCTTTTCTGTCTCTGTCTCTCTTGGATAACATGCGGTGGTCCGAGCGGGTGATGGATACGCCTACTTTTGATATTTCGGTGATCAATAACGCTTCTCGATGCCATTCGCGCCGAAGGAAGATCCATTATTCAGGCGCAGTTGCTGGTGAATATATAATTTACCACGTCATACCGGCATCGAGACCGGCTAAATAGAGAAGGATAAAGAGAGAGAGAAAAAAGAAGACACGGATGGAGAAGAAGATGAGGTAGATGAAGGAAAAAAAAGGAAACAAGAAATGAGAAGAAAAAAAATAGAAAAGGGAGAAGGTGAAGTCACTTCGAAACTTTCGTGATATTCAAAATTTATTCGATAGATTTTTACTTAATCTTTCTTTTTTCTTTTTTTTTTTTTTTGATCCTAATTCACTCTCGATTCGTACGTTCGTTTAAGTTTTACGTTTTCGTTGCTGTTTTCTTCTCCTCGGAAGAATGATCTTTTGTGTTCTATGTTAGGAACATTTCGATGATATACGAATTTGTTGTTAAAATATTTTCTGATATTTTCTTATATTTAAACGTACAGATTTCATTCAATCTATTTCCCATTTTATCGGTTTTCAATCTTGTCGAGGATATAAGTGAAAAATTTCTTTAAGAGTTATGATACTTTAATCGTACTCGAATTCATATTGACCAGAATTTCTAAACACACACATCTTTTCTATTAATTCGTTTCTCATTTTATCGTTTTTTAATCTTGTGAAGATTAAGAAAAATTTCTTTAAGAATTATGAAAATTTAACCATGTTCGAGCTTACATCGATCAAACTTTACTAATTTCTAAACACATCAATACGTTCGCATAAGTTTTCTCCCATTGATTCGTTTTTCATTTTATTATTTTTTAATCTTTTGATAGATATGAAAAAAATTTTTTGAAGACTTATGATACTTTAATCATGCTCGAACTTACATTGATCAGATTTTACTAATTTCTAAACACATCGATTCATTCGCACAAGTTTTCTCCCATTGATTCATTTCTGATTTCAATCTAATGATAGATACGAAAAATTTTTGTAAAAATTATGAAACTTTAATCATGTTCGAGCTTATATTAACCAAAATGCATTAATTTCTATGTTTTAATTTAATATAATTGATAGATACTGCTGCATGTTACATACACATGTATACCCGTGTTAGTAAATTGCTAAACATTTCTACTAGATATTTCTGCAATTATTTTAATAAATAAATTTTCACAAGTTAATTCGATATTTATCTCGAATTAACTTGTGAATCAATTAGATTTGGTAATATGATTAAAATAATATACTATGTTTATTATTTTACTAATTTCGAGACATATCGATTCATATCGAACAAGTTCTCTCTTATTGATTCGTTTCTCATTTTATCGATTTTTAATCTTGTGGAGTACAATTCAATGAAAAATTTCTTTAAGAATTATGAAACTTTAATATTCAAGTTCATATCAAACAAATCTCACTAATATTTTGACGTAGGTATTAATTAAGTTACTTCATCGTTTCTCAAATTTTTCTACGAAATATGATGATTTGAAAGTAATTGAATTTATCTGACAAAATTCATCGATTTTTCTCGCAAGACTTATCGAACTTATAAATTCAATATTTTGACTAGAAATTAGTATCAATCAGCATTGAAATTCGAAATTGTTATGTCTTGTAATCCAACGCGATTTTTATTAATTGTTAAAGCTCAAATATATTCAAAACTGTCCTATTCAATTCATTAATTTTTAATAATTCATAATTTTTCTAACAGGACGATTATACCTGTGAATTTAAAATTCGATCGACTCGATTAAATCAGAAAATTAATAATTTTAATTTCTTATAACTGATCACAGATAAATTTATAAATTACAAGAATATTATCATATAATTAAAAAAGAAAAATAATTTCTATGGAAATTAAACGAAAAAAGAACAAAAAGAAACAAAATGAAGGGAAAGAAAAAGAAGAAGAAGAATAATAAAAGAAAAATTTCTTTCAAAAGCCAGAAAACTTTCTCTCTCTCTCTCTCTCTCTCTCTCTCTCTCTCTCTCTCTCTCTCTCTCTCTCACGTCTCTCTATTTTTCTTATCAAAATCCATCCACCGATCTCATCGACAACAAATCTCTTGATTTACTCAAAGACAATCTCAATATCTTTTCTTTTATCGAACTGAACTAAAGTTAAGACGCTTGAAATCCTAGATCCTATAGACTATAAAAAAAGAAGAAAAAAAAAGAAAAAGAAAAGAGAAAAAATCTCTTATGGCCATAAAACAGTCCACCGTGGTGGCCTTGTCCCGATCCTAGATTTACGCGTATTAAAAGGAAATTACAATATTAATAAGGCTCTTTTTAATGGGCCAATCGTCTCGATCTCTCTCGAAACCGTCCGCCCTCGGCGCAGGTCCTTTCGCCTTGAAACTCGTTACGATTTTAAAAGAGACAGAGAGAAATATATATATATATATATATATATATATATAAAGATAGAGAGAGAGAGAGAGAGAGATAAATAGATAGAGAGAGATAGAGAACAGAAGGGGGGAAACACGCAGCCGTAAATATCGAAGAAAATATCGTTTATCGTTATTCACACGCGTTATTGCCCTGACGATATATCATTCGACGCTCGTGTCCACGCGAAGAAAAATCATTTCTGGTTAGCTTTTTTCTTTTTCTCTAGGTTAAAGAAGTCGTGCGGCTTCTAGGAACATCCTCGGCTTTACTATACTTCAACTATTTCTATAAAATTTTAACGATAGTAAATTCGAGCTACGATTTCGTTTATTTCTTTAATGCCATGCACTGATATGACATAAGTAATATCAGAATTTATAATATTCTATGTATATCTCAATAGATAATAGTATTTAATAATAAGCATTTAATAATAAGTAATTCAAAGTATTTCAATAATAATATTTCAGTGATTAGTAACTCAAAAATATTGTGGTAATAATATTTCAGTAATATGTAATTCGAAAGTATTTCAGTAATAATATTTCAATAATGAGTAATTCAAAAGTATTTTAGTAATGATATTTTAGTAATAAATAATCCAACACTATTTCAATAATAATATTTCAGTTATGAGTAATTCAGAAATATTTTAGTAATAATATTTTAGTAATAAATAATCCAAAACTATTTCAATAATAATATTTCGATAATGAGTAATTCAGAAATATTTTAGTAATAATATTTTAGTAATAAATAATTCAAAAATATTTCAATAATGTATAATTCGAAAATGATTCAGTAACAATATTTCAGTAATAAGTAATTCAAAAGTGTTTCAATAATATTATTACAATAAGTAATATTATTTCAGTAATAAGTAACGTCGTATTTAGTACAAAATATTGACAATGTATTAGAATATTTAGATATTGCTTATTGGTATATTACTAATACATATGAGTCAATATTATTTACTTTGTAGTGTATTTATTGTAATTGGAAATATACCTAATAGTAAACATTAGGAATATACTCGATTGTGTTGTTTAATTCAAAATAGACGTAATATGTTTAGATTAATATCTATAATGATAAACAATATTTCGAAATATTAATTTGATCATTTATTTCTTATTCAATTTATAATTGATTTTACTTTATCGTTCGATATTTTTTATCTTGTGATCGTAAATAAAAATAATGTATTTTTATTTATTTATTATTATTATTTTCTTTTTTTTTTTTAATAGCAATTTGTCTCTATTTTACTTCAATTTAATTTATATATTTAACATCAAAAAATTTATATGATTATAAAGAGTTATGTAAAAAATATTATATTTATTTGTTTGACTGACAGATTAATTAATATTAATTAATATTACAACACACATACACAAACATACTCATACATACACATATCGATATTAAAAAATTCGTTAAATTCATTATCTTGAAAAGAAGATTATTAAAAAAGTTATTAGACGAACGCAGACGTAGTTTTATGATAAAGGATTTTTAATAAGGCAATTAAAATATGTTAAGTAGCTATTTAATATCTGCTCACGTAAATGCATAAGACCGTAAAAGAGAAGCGATCATGACGTGGTCACATGTGTAACAGAGCAAGTAAGCAAGTAAGCAAGCAAGCAAGCAAGCAAGCTAAGAACCAAACAAGCAAAGAACCAAGCAAGGAACCAAGCGAACGAACGAGCAGGACGACGAAGGATCGCAGTATTTCATATTTAACGCGAAATCGTAACTCGCCGCGGTTGCCGTTTATTGTTGCTTCCTTTTTTCGATTTGTAATTTATAGCGGTCCTGTTCGCTGCCGGTCGTCCGAACGACGCCGAAGGAATACCTTTTTTCGAATACATTCGAAGGTATATGTATGTACATGTGTAACAGTGTCGGTACGAATGTACATTTCCAAGTGCTTACGTGTATGTGTGCGTACGCACGCCCATGTATGTGTACGTGTGGGGTGTGTGAGGTGGGGGTCATACGCAGTGTGTAATACGTTGAAAAGCTGATGAGTTCGTTTAATAATATCGACCAACAAATTTTTATAAAAGAAAAAAAAAATTTACGCAAAAAAATTTTTATAAAGTCAAAAATATTAAAACACGTGAATTAACAACGCGATTTTTGAATTTGGATAATATTTTTCTTTCTTTTTTTTTATGAAACGAATGACAGAGTATAGAAAAAATTACAATTCCATTGTAAAGAAACTGAAATTGTGACTATATCTATTGCCTATCGTGATTGGTCTTGCCTATGAAATATATTCATATCAACGTGTTTAAATTAATGACGCTTTGTTTTATTATACAATTATTTATATAACTATAAGAATTATTCGTTATTCTGTATTCATTTGATTGAATAATATATAAGAAAATGTAAAATGAAATAAAGATAAAAATGAAATAAAATAAAATGTAATAAAATAAGTAATAAGAAAATATAAAAACAAAATAAATATATATATATATATATATATATATATATATATATATATATAATGTATGTATAATAAAAAGGGAAAGAGAAAGAAAGAATATTAAATAATGTAAAATAAAATAAAGATAAAAATAAAATAAATAAACAAGTAAATAAATAAATAAATAAATAAAATAGAATGAAATTAATAATAAGAAAGTGTAGAAACATAAAAAATTTTATATATATATATATACATAGAGAGAGAGAGAGAGAGAGAGAGAGAGAGAGAGAGAGAGAGAGAGAGAGAGAGAGAGAGAGAGAGAAAGAGAGAAGGAGAAAGAGAAAATATTAATTATACAAGCGATAAATAAATTAGAAAGAAATAAAGATAAAGAAAAGAATATACGAAAATAAACACATTAACTAATTCTACAATCGAAATTTGTTATTTCAATAATCCGAATTTAAATCATTTCCTAGCCAATATACATATACATATATATATATATATCATCTCTTATAAGAAAACAACATTTTCTAACTGTAAAACTAAATTTTCGAAGTTGATATCGAGAAGGAAAACGTTAGGAAGATAATTCGGGGATACGAATAGAAAGAGACACGGGGATAGATAAAGATAAAGAGAAAGATAGAAAGAGAGAAAGAGAAAGAGAGAGAAAGAGAGAACCTGGTTGATTGGATTAGTACTTAGCTCCTCTGATTGCCGCTTGTGAGTCCTTTGCCATTTCGTTTCGAAGCACCCTCGGAGTTTTCGATTCGAAACTTCAAACTACCCTGTCACCTTCTCCCAACCCTCCTCACCCTCTCTCTCTCTTTTTCTCTCTCTCTCTCTCTCTGTCTGTCTGTCTGTCTCTCTCTCTCTCTCTCTCTCTCTCTCTCTCTCCCTCTCTCTCTTTCTTGTAAAGAGTATCGAAAATAGACACGGAAGTGAAGATGGTTGAACGTTGCCAAAGCCAAATTCTTTTGGAGCTAAAAGAAACATCGGAAGAAAAGAAAAAATACAGAAAGAAAAAAAGAAAAAGAAAATAATAAAAAAAAGGAAAAAAGAGAGGGAAAAGAAAAATAACAAAAATGGTAGCTCGCAATGGCGGAACCACCGGCGTTTATAATCGGGCAGTCAGCCGTCGGCCGCAGAGTTGCTCTCGTAATCAGCGATGCAAACGATCTACGGCAAGTAATAAAAATGGAGAGGGGTATCTATAATGGCGTCGTTCTCTCCCCCCCCCCCTCTCTCTCTCTCTCTTTCTCTCTTGCTCTCTCTATCTTTGTCTCTATCTCTCTCCCTCTCTCTCTCTCTCTGTCTCTGTCTCTGTCTCTGTTTCTGTCTCTGTCTCTATCTGTCTGTCGCTTTTGGTTTTTGCTCGTAAACGTGTACCCTTGATGAAATACGCACTAATATAACGGAGCAGAAGAATGAAAACGCTGCTGGTAGATTTTATACTTATTTTAAGTAAGAACTATCTGTGTGTGCGTGTGTCAGTGTCTCTCTCTCTCTCTCTCTCTCTCTCTCTCTCTCTCTCTTTCTCTTTCTTTCTCTCCCTCTCATCTCTTATATCATTTACTCTTTCTCTTATTCAAACTCGAGAAGGTAAAACTTTGAAGTTCGTAAGTGTGTCCACGTTATTACATGGTAACGAGTAAAACTTTAAGGCCTTACGATCGGACGCTAATGATAATTGCGGTATCCAACATCTACCAAGTTTCAAGTAGAAATATTAATCCTTTTATGTATGATTATTATTATTATTATTATTATTATTATTATTATTATTATTATTATTATTATTATTATTATTATTATTATTATTATTATTATTATCATCATCATTGTTATTTTAATTCGTTCATGTTTTTGTTTTATGTTGAAAATCATTTGACAAAATCTACGTATAATAATGATTATGAATAATATATAATATAATACTATATAATAATGTATAATACATACCAGTAAATACCTGATATGATATAGAGACAGATCTAAATATATATACATACATATACATATACATATACATATAGACAGATAAATATATATATATATATATACATACACATATATATATATATATATATATATATATATATATATATATATATAGATGTTCATTAAACGTATATCTAATATTTAATATAGGTATATCTAATATTCAATTTAAGATCCTTTTGTAAAGCAAAGTTATGGCGAGAATAGCAAAGCAGTCGTTTATAGGAGAGACCTATCAACGATATGGTCGATAAATACATAAACACATACATACGCGCGCGCGCACAAACACATGTAAGTTGACGAATTAGTTAATTTTTAATTTAAGATCCTTTTGTAATGTGTAAGTATACAACAAGAGCAATGTAGTAGTTAATAGGACAAGCCTATCAACGACTATCATGCTCAATAAATTTTCTGCGATTTTGATTCAACTGTCAACACTTCGACGATTTTCTTACTTGATGTTAGACACTCTGAAGACTTTATTATTATAAGTATCTGTGAAAGTTTTGTTGTCTTTTTTTCTTTTCATTTCAATACTCCTCCTTCTGACTTCCTTTAGGGATTTGATGATGTCACAGTGTAGGCTGAGTTTTTTTATAGTGTTCTGGAAAACGAAACGTTTCTAACGTTTGATGTATAATTTAATAAGGAAGTGTAGAATACACACACACATCCATATGCATATATATGTGTATATATATATATATATATATATATATATATATATATATATATATAAGTATGTATATGTTGTATTTGTACCTATATTATTATCAAATAATTATATATATTATTTTTATATATTTTGTATATATATGTGTGTGTGTTTTTGTGTGTATTATTTATTTGAACTAAACGAGAAGATATTACATTGACTCAATATACTTTACTATTATTTAAACATAAATATATATTTCAACCTATTGACTTATTATTTGGAAAAAAAAGAGAAAACATCGATATTAAAAAAGAAACAAAACCAGTAAACAATTATCGTAAAAATAAACAATAAGTAAACAGCTTTCGTAAAAATAAATGAAATGCAAACGATCTTCTTAATAACAAATAAACAGTAAAGAAATTGGATCAGTACACAAAATATAAACGGTCCTCTTAAAAATAGATAAAAAATATACAAAAATGAAAAATTTTAATAATGATAAAACAAAAAAATATTATAATATTTTTCAATATAATTATATACTAACGATACAGTAAATGTACTCGATATTAATCTATTATTTAAACTAAACAAAAAAAATACTAAAAAAAAAATTTCAATGTATATAACCACAAACGATATTACATTTTTCCAACATGCTTATATACCTACTATTTAAACAATAAACGCATATCCAATATTATTAATATTTTATCTAAACAAAAAGAAGAAATTTTAATACATACCTCAACAAATAATATTACATTTTTTTAATATACTCATATAAACTACTATTTAAACTATAAAACATATTATTCGATATTATTGATTAACCATTCAAACAGAAAAAAGAATTTCAATAAATACATCAACAAACAATATTACATTTTTCCAACATACTCATATGTCTACTATTTGAGCAATAAAAACATTGCTGTATTCAATATTATTGATTTATTATTTAAATAAAAACAAAAGCAAAAAGAGAAGAAAACAAAAACAAACATAAGGAAAAAAATAGACAAGATACAAAAAATATCAAATTTTTGCAAAGAAAGAATTGAACAGTTTGGAACTCATCCGTTCTCGCTTTCTCTCTCCTTTTATCATCTCCTCCCAAGTCCGTTCATAGTTCATATATCAAACGCTTAGGAAAGGCGGCGACACATAAATACCTTACGCGGTATATAAAAGGCAACGAAAAAGAGAGAGGGAGAGAGAGAGAGAGAGAGAGAAAGAGAGAGAGAGAGAGGGCATCTCTGGAGAATATATCCCGCGCGTTGGCAGGCAGTAGATAAAATATATTAACCCCCCTTCGGCTACGATATACCCTAAGAACCGACCACTGCCAGTACGACGATCTATGCACGATTACAACGCGGTCGGATTTCATGATTTTTCGGGGACACCATAGGAAAAAAAAGAAAAGAAATACACAAAAGAAGGCGACAACAAATAAAAAGAAAAAGAGAGAATGAAAATTTATGTAAAATTAAAAAATTTTTGTAGATATTACAATAGTATACATATACGTGTGTGTGTGTGTATGTGTGATGTGTATATATAAAAAGAAAAAATGATACTCCGAGGAAGCGACAAAAGATAGAAAGAAGAGAAAGAAAAACAATTAATATGAAATTAGAACATTTTTTCAAATTTTACAATGATATGTATGTATGTATGTATGTAAAACAAAATTTCATACAATTCGACAATTCAGTAATATATATGTGTATATACATGTGTGTGTGTATATATATATATATGTGTATATATGTGTGTGTATATATATATATATATATATATATATATATATATATATATATATATACAAGGAAAAAAATATATATATTTAAAAAGAAAGAATTAGAGAGAGAGAGAAAGAAAATGATAAAAGAAAAAAAAATAAATCGATTAAAAAATTTTAATTACAATTTAATCAGCATTTAGTATTTTATAAAATAAATGATCAATATATACGAATATTTTGATCAATATAATTAATTAAGTGTCAGAGTCACGTCATTTATATTACATAATGATATTTAATTATTAATATTTATGACGATTTATTTAGAATACTGATGAAACGTTTAAAAATACTACCCCAATAAATAACAGCCATTATGTATTTATAATTGTACTATTTAAATAAAATAAAAATAAAGAAAATCGTCCAATTGAGCGCACGTAATCGTTAATAAATTTCGTAATAATTTAATAAATAGATAATTATTAAATAAATCAATTACTAAATAAAAATGATACAAATTATAAAATCGTTCATGATTACAACCCAGCATGATATCAAGTTATTCACGAACTATTATAATATGTGTCATTATTTACTTTTTTATGGCTAATTCCAAAACTTTCCTCAATTTTCATCTATCAGTAAAGCTTTTTTTTTACAATGAGATAAAGCTGACTTTACAAGATTTATCGCTGTCAGCATTGGATATATATCTATATACGTATGTCAATAGAATGAATAAATATTTTGGAAGGGAAATTTTATAATACAGACCAGTAAAAGTTGACACAACTGCTTTTGCCTCTATGTATCGGAAAGTTTCTTGTGAATGTGAAAATGTTGTTTCTCAATATTTGTATTTAAATTAATTAAAAAAAGAAGTAATTAATTTGATTTGATTATCAAAAGAGTTTAATAAAATTTTGATCTGTAAATATTTTATTTTTTCTTTTGTTTATTAATATACGTCACTGAATTATGATAATTTAATATACTTTTGTTGATATTACATTTACATAATATAAAATATAATACTCTTTCGTAAAATATTATTAGAATATTTAAAGAATATAATAAAATGAAAAATATAATGCTGTTATAGAATATGAATATTTTGCGTAAAAAAAAAAAATTTTACATGATTTATAAAAACGCTTTCATTTTTCGAATCATTTCTAAAATGAGCGTAAAATCTCGATTCAATAATATTTCATTTTAAGGAGTTTGAAGAAAGAAAAAGAAAAAAAACAAATTTCAAAATACAAACCTATGCCTTCGAATGAGCTTGTAATCGAAAAAGTTAAAAAACATCATAATAAATTCGATGAAATATTTCATGGATAGATAATTATTAAATAAAATGGAAGAAAAAAATTAATAAATGTATAATTATTAAGTGTAAACGAAAATAAAAAGGAGACAAAAAATTAATAGATAGATAAATATTGACAGGCTCATAACATTGAATTAGAAAAAAATTAACAAATAAATTGATCTAATCAGTTTTTTTTTTCTGAATAAAAATAATCCGATACTAATGTGGTCCGATTAAAATCGAGAAGAAGAGAGGGAGAAGAGACAGAGAAAGAGAAAGAGAAAGAAAAACAGAAAGAGAGAAAGAGAGAGAAGGAGAAAGAGAAAGAGAGAATGAAAGAAAGAGAGAGAGAGAAAGAGAAAAAGAGAAAGATAGAGAGCGAGAAAGAGAGAGAAAGAGTTAGACAT
Organism: Vespula vulgaris; assembly: GCF_905475345.1. Lineage (NCBI taxonomy): Eukaryota > Metazoa > Arthropoda > Insecta > Hymenoptera > Vespidae > Vespula > Vespula vulgaris. The sequence continues at coordinate 4,591,417 of NC_066598.1, read as the reverse complement.
TCCGCAGGATTGTCCTTATGGTCCTTATGGTCCTTACGGTCCTTATGGTTCCACGTGCGTCTATAATCCCGCGATGCAAGCGTGGCAAGGGAGAAACTTAAAGCGTGCCGCTCGCCATAAGTCATTCGTTGGGAAGAAAGAGGAGAGTGATGGTGAGAGAAAACATAAGAAGAAAAAAGAGAGAAGAAGAAGAAGAATTTTTTGACTTTTCTCTCTCTCTCTCTCTCTCTCTCTCCCTCCCTCTCTCTCTCTCTCTCTCTCTCTGTTTTTCTTTTTTTTTTATATTTTCACGTTACTTATTTAATTTTATTTTAAGCATTATTTATGTAATTCTTTATTTTTATGTATTCTTTTTATGTATTTATTCATTTATTTGTTTACTTATTTATTTTTTTAATTTATCTTATTTTTTGTTATTCATATCAGTTTACTTAACTTTTAATTTGGTTTTTATTATTTATTTCATCTTATTTCATTTATTTTCTTATTATTTATTTTATTTTACTTTGTTCATTATTTATTTGATTTTATTATCGTATAGTTATGATACACGTTTGTATATATCGATAATACGAAACGAGATATTGTATTTTTAAAACGAAATACTCTTAGTCATGTATAAAAATTATTTTATATTTTATTATTACTTCATTTTATTAACAAGATCATTTTACCCATTTGTTAAACGAACGCTATAATCAACAAAAACGATAAATAAAAGAAAACGAAGCTCGGTAAGTAATACGAAAATAAAATAATAATTTTATATGAATCACAAATGAGACAATTTTGTTCGAAATATCAGGAAAAAAAAGAAAAAGAAGAAAAGAAAAAAGGAGAAAAAGGAAGAAGGAAAAAAGGAAAAAGTAAAAGAAGAAGAGAAAAGAAGAAAATAATAGAAAAAGAATTCTCTTCCAAAAGAAGGAAAATAGAGAAAGTGAGAAAATAAATGAGAGAAAGAAAGAAAAAAGTGATGGTTGGGTTAGAATGAGGAACGTGGGAGCTCGGGGTAAAAGGGGTGGGAAGAGTGGGGGAAAAATAGTATTCCCTCGTGAGCCTAATCGAACGATCGTTTGTATCGTTTGCAATGATAACTCGAGCAAACGTCTGCCGAGTGCCATTATAAGGGCGACAATGAAGTTGTAGGTTCGATAGTTGTAAAGGAAGGGAAGGGAACTCAGTGATCGGATTATCCTAGAAACTCCGTGAACAAGGAAATGTGTATCCTCAAGGTTAGGAGGATTCATGTTTGACGTGTAACTATGCCAAAAGGGATACGACATAAGGCATTGTTAACATCCCAAGGGATAAACCGGGATTAAATGCTGTTAGCACGAATAGGCTGTTGCCACTTGGCCTAAGTTCGTTTCCATTCTCTACTGGAATACCATACTTAGATTCTTGATACATATATAGATACATAGATACGTATGTACGTACTTACTTACTTACTTACTCTTACTAACCGTAGTACGATTTCCTTTTACGACATATTGTAAGCCGCAAGCGTTGCCTTCTTCATTTCGATGTTAACTAACGGGTCCGATCGTTAGAATGCTCACATAGAACATGATTCAGCGCATACCGTGAATCATCCAATAATATCATTCTCTAGAATCAATTGTAGGAATTTTATAACAATTTCTCTTTTTCTTCTTCTTTTTCTTCTTCTTCTTCTTTGTTTTCCTCTTTATTCGACATTTTTTTCTTTTTTTTTTTTCTTTTCTTTAATCGCCATTTTCTCAATTTTCAATAATATCAAGGAAAATAAATATAATATCAATTAAATGATACTAAGGAAAAAAATAATTTCAAACACTTGAAGATTAACATTTATCATTACGATTATTATTATTATTATTATAAATCATTTCTATTTTATTTATATAGGTACAATTTTTATCGATCCCCTTGACCGTCTCACTTCTCTGATATTAAAATTTCAAATAAAACTAACAAAAAATAAAAACAATAAATAAATAAATAAATAAAATATCTGTAAAATCCAAAACTCTAAATGTTTCTAACACTTAAGAAATAGAATAATTATTAAACTACACTTACAACATTACTACTCGTTGCAAATTACTAAGAAGAAGAAAAAGATCCTTTGATTGACATAAAAAATGAACAAAACATAAAAAATAAAAGAATAAAAAAGAAAAAACCGACCTAAACGATCTCTTCTAGGACATCGCATCTTTCGCACAGTATTGAAAAAAGTTCGGAAAAAAGGGAAGAAAAAAAAGAACAAATGAAATAAGAAAAAAGAAAATAGAAAAAAAAAGAAATAAAAGAGACAAGAAATATGAAGTAAGGTAAAGTATCCCTTCGTTTATTAACTCGGATCGAAACTCAACGAATCGACATAAGGAAGGAAAATTGAGAATCCTCTCTCTCTCTCTCTCTTTCTCTCTCTTTCTTCCGAGGATAACAAGGCTATGGAGAATATCGAAAGGCTTTGGCGATATCGGCGTCGTCGAGGTGCAGATCACCGATCTCTTGCCCAAGGCGGCAATTAAAACCGTTTGTCGTTTCATCGCTGAAGATAAATTCATAAGTAAGGCCCGTGTATACTAGTCGCTATCGGGCGACTCACACACATAAACACAAACATATACACATCTACATTAATATATATATATATATATACACAAAGAAAAAAGAGAGAGAGAGAGAGGGAGAAAGAAAGAGAAAGAGAGAGAGAGAGAGAGACAAGTAAAAACGGACTCGGTGAGCAGAACACGTGATTTACATATTCCTTAGACCGGTATACTCTCTTAAGAATCACTATAAATATGCCGAGGGTGGTTTAATATGCGGTAGCCCTTTAATTTATAACAACTTATTAAATAAAAGCCCAGGGCCATTTACGCGCACCGTGTAAGAGCCAGCGATCTCGGTAACGATAAATAAAACCGATCGCTCGAGTTCGTTCGAATGTTAAATCTCTCTCCTTTATCGATTATCCTACGGAAATATGTATTGGACGCCATTTTCTTTTCGATCGGGATCTGATATTAAAGATTGATAGATTATTTATGTATTCTTCTTATTATGTATGTAGATACGTATCATATTGGCGTTTAACGGTGACGAGTAAGTTAAAAAACATATATATATTATTATTATTTTTAATATATATATATATATAATATATAATATATAATTTGTTTAAATATATGTGAGTGTGTGTGTATGTGTATTGAGAAAAGAAAAGAATATATAAGAATGGATTTTTAAAAAATAAGATGGTGGAGATGTTCTAACGATTTACTTTCAATGAAAATCATTTGTGATTTTTCATACAGTTAGATATATGTATGTCCTTTATTAATTTCATTAATAAAATTTAAGTTTCTAAGTGTAGTTAAGTTTCTAAGTGTAGATTATCTTTTAAATAAAACGATCCACGAATAATAAAAAAAAAGAAAAGAAAAAGAAATCGCACTGGTATCTACTGAGAATGAAAATTTTAACGCAGAAAATTCTATTCTAAAATTCTAAAGTGGAAAAAGAAATGAATAAAATAAAAACAAAGGAGAAACGTAAGATCATTTCACTTCCATTTAAAAATTCGAAGGAAAATTTATTTTTTTTTTTACTCCATTTTCATATTTTTAAAATGATTTCTATATTTTTAGAAGTATATTCTTCGCTGGAATACCGTTATCGTATCTATGTATATATTTCAATGTTTATATCGATATTGAATATATAATACCGGTATTTATAACGGTTTCCCATATGGCACTTATATTACAGTAAATATCAATATAATACCAAAACTAAAATATATCGGTATTTGATTTCCGCTTCCAATCTTCCATTTTGTCAATTTTTTAGAATTATCTGATAAAAATCTTTTTTTGAAGAATATTTTGAAAAAAAATCGATTTCCTTATTTTGTTGAAATTTCTAAGTGTATTTAAATAAATCCGTCTTAAATAGAACGATTTTTTTCTTTGTGATTCACTTCGAAAATATCGATACTGAATGTATAATACTAATATTTATAAAGCTTTACCAAATAAGATTTATGTTACAGTGATATTAAAACAAATATTGATATAATACAAAAATAACAAAATATACATATCTATATTCGATTTTCGCTTTCAATCTTCAACTTCTACAATCTTTTAAAATTATCAATACAATATTATCTATACAATAGCTTGTAATTTTGTAATTTGTAAAATTTTTTTTACAATTATCATCATTAAAAAGCTTTGTAAATTTATATATTATTATATAGTATCATTTATAATATTATTTAAATTATATTATCTATATCACAGATGAAATTTTTTCAAAGGATATTCATTATAGGACTAGAAATATTAAAAAAAAAAAAAAGAAGCAATAAGATTTTCTTTTTTTTAAATGTTTCCAAGTGTACGTGTAGATGAACCATCTTTTCTAAACAAAACGATTAGAAGTAGAATATAATCAACGGATAATCAAAATTTCATGAGAATGACGGTCGAAATCGAACGTGAGAACGTTGAAAATGTTGTCGCTTGGTCGAGTAATTCGTAGATTGCCTGCGGCCATAGAAAAGCATTTAGTCCACCCCAGGATTCTTTATCCTGGCGCGTGGCTGCATCCTTTAATAGACCAATAGCATTCCGCTTGGCGAAGCAGCGGAACGTGCCGACCGGATCTACCTATTATTTATTCTTTCTCTTTTCTACCTACTTTTTTTTCTTTTTTCTTTTTTCTTTCCCTTCGTTCAGAGTAATCGAAGAGACGATCTTTCCGTTCGAACGCACACCTTCGTCTAATATCGATTAGAAATGTACGTCTCACCTACATCTTACAGACGTCACGTGACTAATTGATATATTTCCTTTAAATATTCTCTCTCTCTCTCTCTCTCTCTCTCTCTCTCTCTTTCTCTCTCTTCTAGAATCGTTTATCATGATACAAAATAAATTATTTTCAACCTTTAAAATATTCATTCGAATGTATTTATTTTCCATATCTACCTATCTATCTATCTGCTAAGAGATATTAGATTGAATTAGAGAAAATAAATCTTTTTTTCTTTTTATCACGACTGGTTTTGATTTTTCAATTTGTACGTTTTCTTTTCTTTCCTTTTTTTTTTCTTTCGATCAGATACACGTATAGATATGATTCGAAGAATTAGTTTTCGAGTTAGTGAGAAAGATTGAACGTATATAGCAATTTTAGTCAACATAGATCGCTTTAAAAGAAAAGAAATAATTATTGCAACGTTTAATAGTGATTAGATTAAAACAAGATGTATAATTTTGATTATAATATTTGAAAATGCATGTTAGAAGATTAGATCAAGAAAATAATTAGAGATAACATAAATCGATACGAAAGAAAGTAATAAATTCTTTCTTCATTCATTGCTGATAAGATTAAAGCGAAATTTGTAATTTTAAGTAAATTTAGAATATGTGATTAGAAGATTAGATCGACGTAGCAATAAAACGTAACGAAGATCAAAAATAAAATAAAAGAAGAAAAAAATATTAACGCATATTGATACAAGATCGAAACGAAGTTCAAAATTTTAAATGAATATAAAAAATTTTAAATGAATATAAAAAAGATTAGAAGATTGTGGATCAAAAAAAAATTATTAGAAATATAATAGTACACATCTATTCGAAATAAATAAATATTTCAATACACACTGATAAGATTAAAACAAGCAGATTATAAAGGTTGAAATGAATTTAGAATATGTAATTAGATGATTAAATGAAAATATTTGAATATGATCACATTTAATTACGGATAAGATTGAAACGAAATATTAAATTTTAAGTGTATCTAAAAGATACCTATTAGAGATTTATGAATCAAGAAAATAATTAGAAATAATATACATCGAAATAAATAAATAAACAAATGTTTCAATGTTTACAATATACACCGATAGAATTAAAATAGGATTAGAACAACGTAAAATTACAAATGAATTCAGAAGGTATTTGAATGTGGTAAATATCGGTTGGAAAAAGGTGCTTTTATCACGCGCGAAAGGAGTGAGAAAGCGTAGAATAAGCGTATCCACGTACGCGCCAGCCAATTAAGGGTCGAGAAGGAACCTTTAAGTGTGCATATGTATGTATGTGTCTATGAGTGTGTTTGTAAATGCCCTTAGGCTTCTCGGCGAGTTCGAACTATCGAAATTAATCCTCGCGTAATTCCCTCGGGAGCTCGCTGACAATGAGATGGATACTCGTGACATGTAAGGACCTACATCATATATGTATCTCACTTTTTTTTATTCATTCGTTTATTTAATATTCATGCATTTAAAGTTATAAATACTTAACCACTACAAAGAAAAATAAATAAATAAATAAATAAATAAACGAGTAATATTCTTTTTTCCTTTCATTTTCTTCTTTTCAATTTCGATATTCTTAATAAACATCGTGGACATATTTTAATTTGGATTTTTTTTTTATCTTTTTTAATCTTTTTTAATTGTAGAATTTTGATTTATTCCTAATGGTAATGTTTTCTTTATTTTATTTGATTTCTTTTTTCTTTCTTTGGTTTCTTTTTTTACTTGATTATCATCGATTGAAAAATCAATAATTATCTGACATAATTAAATTAAAGAAATTGGATCATTTCGTTCTATTTCAAGACAAATAATTTCTTAAAATGTTAAAAATAATGTCGCCTATATGTGAATATTATTTTTATATTAATTTATTCTTAACGTTTCATCAATTTTTTTGTATTTTTTCTTAATTATCATCGATTGAAAAGTCAATAATTATCTGATATAATTAAACTAAAGAAATTAGATTATTTCGTTCTACTTAAAAACAAATCATTCGTTAAGATGTTAAAGAGAATATCGAGCATGTATGAACATTATTTTTATATTAATTTATTCTTACCGTTCGACCAATTTTTTATTCTTTTTTTTTTAATTATCATCGATTAACAAATCAATAATTATTTGATATAATTGGACTATAAAAATTAGATCACTTCGTTCTAATTAAAAACAAATCATTCCGAAATATATTAAACGCGAATTTGACTGTACACATATATTCACAGATCATTGTAACTTCAATAACACTCCAATATTGTTACACATTTTTTTTTTTGCACGAAAAGATGTATTAGAAATGTTTGCTTTTAAAATTAGAGATTGTAAGACGATAGATGTGGAAATCAATCGTTTTAACATCCCCTCAACGAACCTACGTACATACGTATGTACATAAACGCACGTGCGCGTTACACCTTGCCTGAACGCATGGACGTTACAGAGTGGCGCCCTCTGACCTTCTTTAACACCCTTCTGACGCACGTGTCGATGGCACACACAGAATGTGGGCGTCAACTCACGTTCATTATACACATACATACATGCAAAGGGAAGATAACTGTTGTGTAGAAATCATTTTAACTTGTGTGTGTGTGCGTATGTATACGTTTGTGCATACACGAATCTATATATATATACATATACATACATACATATATACATATATATATATATATATGCTTAAATGTATGAAACGCTTATTTGTGTATATAAAAATATATTATTGTATGCGAAAATGTATTTATACAAGTATGTATGTACATACGTATATGCAATATATAAGTAAAATTGTAAGTATGTGTGTGCAAAGAGAATATGTATAGCAGTAAAGTTTATATATGTATGTGTGTGTGTGTGTCTTCTCTTGCACAAACGAACATAAAGCGTCAACCCTTACCGAGTGACGCGACTGGCTCCCTCTGTTAGGGTTACACAATCGCGCCCTGATTGATAATTTATACGGTGCGTGCAGGTTATTTGATTATCTGTCCCCAGCTGGGCTCGTATCCACCCCATCTTCTTTTTCTATCTCTGTCTTTAGCTCTCTTTCTCTCTCTCTCTCTCTCTCTCTCTCTCTCTCTCTCTCTCTCTCTCTCTCTGTTTCTGTATCTTTCTCTTTCTCTTTCTCTTCCTCTTTCTCTGCCATTTCTTTTCTTTCTCTTTTTTGATTTTTTTAATTAATTTTGTTTTTAACATACATTAACATAACATTGTTTTTAGCATAACATTAACATATTCGTAAGATCATACATATTACTCGATATTTTATGCAGAAATTATTCTTCGATCATTGATAATTGAATTTATGTTAATATTATTTAATATTTCCATATAGTGTATTTGTTAATAATTTGGAAAAAGAAATATAAAAGAAAAAAACTATGATTTTTAAAACGGGAAGCACATGAGGTGTACCGTATTTCGTAGTTATTTTTTTTTCTTTTTTTTTCTCATAATTCTGATGAATCCGTTGGTCATTTTAATATTTGATATATGTAAATTTTGTAATGAGAAGTTCTGATCCGTTTTTATTTTCTTTTAAAATAAATACACATGGGTATATAAAATTTAATGGCGGAAAAAAAATCGTCGTTTCATTATTTGCAAATTCCTTCGATCGAAGTTTCTACGCAAGTATGACGAATTGTGTTTTTTAAATAAGGTCCGTTTTAAAGTGACCGTGAAGAAGTAAAAAAAATGGGATCGTAATAACATAGTATCTTTTTTCTGATTTCTTAACTGGCTGTCGGCCATCTTAGTCTTATTGTTAATCAGATTTGCATTTTTTTTATTGCATGTCAATAAATTACGATGAGTTTACTGCAATAAATAATCTCGTTGATTGTTATATGATTTTTTTTTTTAAAGATGCTTCGAAAATACACCTCTTACTACATATACTTCATATACTCTTACATATCTCTATTTGTTTGTATTTTAAATAAAAAGCCTAATAAACACTTGAAAAAAATATAGTTGTGTGTGTGTGTATGTGTGCATAATTTATTCATTTAACTTATAATTTTTTATATTTTATAATATATGTGTGTGTGTGTGTGTATAAACTTGTAAAATGATTCTTTTTCAATAACAACACAATTTAATATCTAAACAATCAAAAAAGTTCTATTGGCTACCAAAAAATCATGTATTAAAATTATTAAAATAATGAAAATTAATAGGAGATATACAAATTTTTGAAGGACGCTCCAAAATATGCATAAAAGTTAAATGCAACATATTATTCAGAAGAATATTCCAATTAATTAGAATATTCCAATTCAGAAAAAAAAATTCTGATGTCCATCATTATTCATCATCTTCCTCGTTTTCTTTTCTTTTTTTTTCTTTGATCAATGAAGCGATAAAAAAAAAGATGGTGTATGAATTAGTATACCTACATACGGATGATAGTAAAAGCCGAATGTTGGGTTACCTCAAAAGAAGGAGCAGAATGATACCAATTATGTCATCAACGTAGCATGCGCAACCCTCTTTTCTGTTACGTCGCTGTCACAGCACAGTCTTCACCCGCATGTTAACCCCTGCTCTCTTTCACCACCCTCGTGTGTTTCATACTACATAATACGACACGTTCTCTCGACACAGGGGGAGATTCCTGATGTGGTCTCAAAATCGGGAGAAAAAACAAGTAACATTTTCTATATCTCTTTCGCTTTCGCTTTATAACATCTGTGTGATTATTATTTTATATATTTTTATATTAACAATTAAAAAAAGATATATATATTTATTTATTTTGTTTTTTAAATAAGAATAAAATTAATCGATATTTTTAGAAATGATACATCTATATGTATCTGTTAACATTAAACGACCCGACATTTCGCTATATCGATTCTTACTAAAACCGGTCATTTGAACGGTGTACTAATTTTACGTAATAAATGTTGTTTTTTTCTGCTGGAATTATCAATTTATTGTAAGAAATAATATTTATAATGTAACTTTTAAATAATAATAAAATAACCATTCATATATCATATATTATATATAACTCAAACAGATCATAATAGCAATGTTTACTTTACTTAAAAATAAATGAATGATGGTTTTAATTTATTTAGTAGCATTTTTTGCAAATGATAGGATTCTCCTTTATACATTTACAAATGTAAGCATATTTTTTTATTATTTACACAAGATTTAGTTGTTTTATTTTCTTTGCACAATCCTATCTGGCATGTTTTCCACGAATGCGAAATATTGCCTTGACCAATTGATATTTCTTGTAAGTTTCCTTTTTCTTCTTAGAGAAATTCGTGATATTTTTCGGCTAGCTCTTTTGCTATTTGTAATAGAAATTATTGTCTGGATATATTTTGTCTACTTGTTTCTTTATAAAAGATTCATGCAATTATACCAGTCAAATCAAGTATGTTGAAAGAAACTTGTACAGACCATCTACAAGATTTTAATTTGATACTGTACTTTCTTGATTAGTAACTTCAACATCGAATTTGATTTTGTTATAATATGCCTGTTCCAGGTATTCGCTTTCTGTCATTATTGATTTTTATTCTTTTATGTTTTGAACTTAGTGTCGTAACTTTTTTGGCTGGTTTGAATTCATAAATTGTTAGAGTACGATTATTTGTTTTGTAAAGTACTATTGAGAAACGTTTCAATTCGTCTTTTGCTAATTTTACTAGCTCGAACAATTCTCTTCTGTTACTCCGAATAATTCCAAATAATATTGTTCGTTTTGCCAATAATTTTGTCGCCAGTAATGCGCTTGTAAAAAATATGTCCGTCGTAATATTTTTCCAACATTCAGTAAACAGTTCAACCATTTTGAGGACAACAAATTCACCGAGTGCTATTGACAACGATCGCGATTCTTCTTTCCCCACATATGGAAAACTCTTTATAATGTATTTACTGTTGGCATCCGATGCTAATCAAAACTTGATGTCAAATTTATCAGGCTTACTTATATATATTATGTAGTATGTAAATTTACATCTTACTTTTATAAAGAATAGTTACTCATCAACAGTCGGGATTCGTATCAGGCTTGTAACTATTTTAATTATTCTCGATAAGTCTGTTCATTAGATATAAAATTAGAGCAAAATCATATTAAGATGTATACAACTATTTATAGTTGTAATACTTAAATCCAAAAATAAGATCCCAAGTAGACAAATTTAGAAAATGATAGAAAATTTCTACACCGATCAAATAACCGGTTATGGTAAAAATAGGAAGTAACAAAATTTTCTCAGAAGAAACAAAAGAAAAAAAACCAAAGGTGATAAATTGATAAACAAGAGAATTTAAGACATTACAAATAGTTAATGATAATCGAAAAAAATAATATTTATGTATAAATTCAAGATGAAATCGTAAATCGATCAAATGACTGGGCTTGGTACGTTTAATGTTAATATCTTAAAAAATTCTTATAAATATTTATTATATAACAATGAAAAATATTTAATTATTATTTGAAATTTGTATAGTAAAAAAAAATCGTAATTTTATATATATACAATTATTATTTTAAATTATTCCATATTTTACTTTAAATTTGTAATGCAAATAAATCATTTTTCTGAAATCACACGTTTAACGTCAACTATTTGAAAATGAATAGAGTAATAATACAAATATACGTAATATAAGAATTTACCAACAATTTTTCATTTGGATTATATTAATTACATTGGTTTTTGATTATATGCACATTAATGTACTTGTTATCGATTAATAAACAGCTTTATTAAGTACGTCAATAATTACTTTAAAAAAACATCAAACATTGAGCTTTTGGTATAATTTCTTAACTAAATCCTTTTACCTCTTAGCAATAAACATTATCTTTTAAGCTGTTCTCAGTAAACTGTGATCTAATTTAATTTTTTTTATAGCATTTGTATGTACAGATTCATACATTTTTTATTTCATACATATATTACATAGATATATTTGTTAAAAACAATCATTTCAAAAATAAAAAGCGATAAAAATTTTAATTTTTTTAACCAGTTGATAAAACAGGATCCTAATATTCCGACCGATTTTGTACCGATCGATAAAACACAGTTATCTTATTTACCAACTTTCTCTCAGCCAATATAACAAGAACTGGACTATTATTGACTGAGTTTTTACCGATCGATAAAATAGTTTCTACTATTGCTGCCTTAAACTTTTAGAAAATCATAAAAATATTCTAAAAATTTGATACAATTGTTTCACACATTTAATACGTTGTTAGTCATTTATTAAACGTTATTGCTTTTGTATATATTTGTTTATTATTATTTAAGAAGTATTAGTCAAGGAGTATTCGCCTAAAATCAAATATTTTAGTAACATAAGACAGATATCTATATATAGATAAAAATTTGAATACTACGTATAAATTAGTCCTATGAAATTTTTCTTATTAATATTTTTTATTTAATATTGAAAAATTATAATCGAATTTGCATTTAAAAAGACAATAAATAGTATGATTTTTTGTATATATTTGTAATACTATAAAAATAACGAAAAAAAAATTAAGTTCGATAAGTTTTGGATGGAAGATTAGGAAAGTATCTGGAATATATGCCGCTTCTCAAAGAATAAGGTTTCGAATAACCTTCTTCCTGATTCGCATGAACGTTTTCAAGATGTTTATCGTCAGAATTCGAAGATGTTTTTACCCCTTCCGATTTCCTTTCAAGTATCGTAACAGCAATATCGATCATTTCCTGAGATCCATTTTTCAGTTTCTTCACTGGCTCACGTAAACCACATTTCTCAAATTCTTTTCTCCTTTCCTCTTTTTCAGCTTTTGCCATTTTAAAAACTTTCAGTTCAACGTCCATTTTCTTTTTACGAGCTCCTTCGTATTTTCTATTCGACGAATTCGATCTAGATTTTTCTCGATCATTTTCTTCATTATCATCGTCTCTCGTGCAATCCGATTTGTCGACCAAAATTATAGCAGTCGACGTTGATTCGTCGATTTTGTTATCTTTCAATCGATTATTTTCTCTAATGACCACTTTCGATCTCGATCTCGATCTTCTACGATTTTCTAATTTAGAAATATCAAAATTGTCTCCTAATTCCTTTTTCAATCGAGAAATCGCAATCGGTATTCTTGATCTTATCGATTTTTCCGTTTTATCCGATAATTTTAAAAGATTTGAAATCGTCGAATGAATTTTTGAAAAAGATGATGTTTCATCGCTGTTAGCTTCTTCAATCTTGTTACTTTCTAATTGATCAGATTTATTTTTCAGATCGTTATTGCTTTGGAGATTTTTATCCTCCTTATCGGTCGTCTTTGAATTCGACCATCTTTTAGAGTTTTTCATAGCTGAGGATATAAAAATGGCGCCGATATTTTCTAAATCTTTTCTTTGAATACCCGCTTTGTCATTTTCCTTTTCTTCTCTAACAGATTTTGATAAAGAATATCCAGAAATTTGATTTCTAGTCGGTGATTTTTCCTTGATATTCTTTTTCAATTTTTTCGATGCATCGGAATTATCGTCAAAAGAGAACGCCATATTATTTATTTCCTTTTTCAATTCGACTTTTTCTTTTTGAATATCTTCCTTTCGTCGAGAAAACGAGCCTGCACTTTTCGGTAGAACTCTCGATTTCGTTTTATTATTTTTATTATTAAAATTTTCCTTCTCGATATTATTCTCATTATCTTGAATTTTTGATGTCGCAAGATTATTTCTATCCGATTTCATCGAATTTTTATTAACATTACGTTTCGCCATATTGTCACGATATTTCATTTTATCGAGATCGGCACTTCTTGAAGTGCCCTTTCTCCTTTCAAATAACGTTTTATTATCCATCTCATGATTAACGTCTTGACGATTAAAATTATTTTTCAAAATTTCAACGTTTTCTTGTTTTTCCAACCTCAAATCATTTTTTTCTTCATTAATATTTTCACTTTTTTTTATTACATTTTCATCAAAATTCTCAAACATATCCGAAATACTGTCTATATCCACAGCACGATCGATCGATTTTTTTATTTCTTTGTCAAAATCTTTCAACATTTCGTCATTTCTTTCGTTAACATTATTTACGAATGAAAAATCATTTTTTATCTTGGTGTTATCTGTGATGTCATTGAATATAGGTTTTGAGAAATTTTCTTTCTTTTTTTGCGACGAACACGTTGCGGAAAAAATTCGTTTTCTTTTATTATTATCATTTTCTAAATCATTCGAACCATGACGCGATTGAGATAATTTTGTAGTAGATGTCGATTCATTCGAATTTTTGTACGGATCAAAAACTTTTTTTCGAGTTTCTTTTTCTTCCCTTTTGTTTTTTCTATTAGTTGCCTTTTTAAGTAAATAATTTGATAAATCGGAATCGTCGGTGACATCATTCGATGACAAATCATCTATAAAATTTCCTTGACCTCTTAATATACTTTCAAAATCAGCTATATTGCGTTCCCATTGATCAATTTTTTCATTATTCTCTCGATCCATAGTTTTAGATCTTTCCCTCAAAAATTCTTTCGTTTTTATTTTCTTCGGTGGTGTTTTGTCTGTAGTCGATGTGTTGCCTCTCGTGTTACTTTTTTTCTGGAATTCTTCCTATTTAAATTATTTATATATAAAAAATATATAATATTATATATATGTGAATATAAAAACATTAATTTACATAATAATAAAAAGAAGAAGAAAATGGAAACGAAATGAAATCAATAGACGAAATAAAATAATATATATATACATATCATTTCTTATTATATATAATTATAAAATATATATAATTAATAAATAAAATTTATATAATATAAATATAATTATATACAATTAATAAAAAGAAATATATACATCTGTATTTCACTTTTTTAAATTAAATATGATATAAAATATAATATATATATGTATACATATATATATATATATATATATATATATATATCTAGCTCGAAAATAAAGTCAAATAGTATATATATTTATATGAACTTTTTTTTCTATTGTTTTTATATCCTAAAACCAGCCCTAAAATATTTCCCTATTTATTAATCAGAACACCCAGTACAATATAAAATATTTATCATATAAAATACTACAAATATGTTTCTTTCTATTAATTTCATTTCGTTTCAATTTTTCTTTTTCCTTCCGCAGTAAAAATTGCATTTTATCGTATCGTATGTAAAACGTATCTTATTAACTACTTAAAATAATTATCGTATTTAATTTTGTTATTTAAAATTTGCATATAATAATTGAAACAAACCCTATTTGTTTCTTGTTTCTGATCGAATATTTTTCGTATATTTTTCGATGCTGGATCATGACGGGGTACCTTCTTTTCGCAATGTGATTGATTTTTATCTTTTTTTTGTCGAACCGAAGACGACGGAGAAATTGCATCACATCCAGTGTCCGATAATTCTATTATTTTGCCGGCATCTTGAAAAACATCCATAGGAAATATAGGATGAGCATTATCCACAAAGAAAAAAAATGGATTTTCAGAAAATGCGTTCATGTTAGCTTCTTTTTCTTCTCTTTCTTTCTGTTATCTTTCTCTTTTTTTTTTTTTTATTCCTTTTATTTTCAATATTGTCCCTCTTTCTCTCTCTCTCTTTCTCTTTCTTTCTTTCTCTCTCTCTCTTTGATCGGATTTTAAACGGAATTATGTTACCGGAAATATCTTGATTCGGATGCCATGATTCCTATTACAGGATATTATTACTATTGAATTTGTCGGATCATTTTGTATAAACAAAAAAAATTTCGATTTTACTTTTTGAGAGAGGTTATACCGAATGATTAGAATACAAGATGTCGACTTTTTATATATCTTTCGATATGAACTTATCTCGTATCGTAATATTTTTTTCTTTCTTTTTTTTTTTCTTTTTTTCATAATTGATAACGACGATATTATTCAACGATATATATTAACATTTAAATATTTCAAAAATATATTCTATCTTATAATTAATTTATTTAGTTTTTTTTTTATTTTATATTTAATTTCTTTTTCTTTTTATGATACAAATCTCTCTTTCGATATCAGAAAATATTGCGAATTTGTAGACAAAGACTATCGTGAGTAAGAATAATATTTTATTTATATAACTCGAACGGTTATTCATTAAAAATATTCGAACAATTTTGATAAAAAAGGAATCAAATAAATATCCGAAAGATCCATACTTTTAAATGACGCTAAAAATTTAAAAAAAAAAATACTCCGCATCATCCATTTGTGGCATTAACTGCTCATTCGTCCTGAAATAAAAAATCGATCGAGTCAACTACAATTATTATATTATTTTATTATATATTATTATTATTAGTAATAATAATAGTAATAATAATCGAAAATAATATAACGTGAACTAGACTTATAGGGTAAGCATAAAGAAAAAGAATATTAACACGTTTTAATTTTTATCAAAATAATATTATTTATAATATATAACTATTCACTAATTATTATATATTGTTTTCTCTTTTGACAAAATAATCGACAAAATTTTTCGATTCTTTCTTTTGTCGCAAATTTATGTACTATTATATGTAACAATTGTATTAATTATTATTCTCTATGAATTTATCGTAAATCAAAATTGTATCGATGCTGCTCTAATGTAAATTATTGCAAAAATTACATTATTAACATAAAAAAGATATAAATATGAGAGTAAAAAATTTACCTCATAATTCATCCTACTACACTAATACTCTAACTCTACTAACTCGATTATTAGGTCAAATAGAAGAGGTATGTAACCTCAAAGAAGCTTATATACCGATAAGATGAACGCATAGTGGGGGCAGTGTTTCTCTATTACGCTTCTATTTCATATTTTGCCCATCTTGTCGCTGAAGTCACACATTCTTTCAACGAAAGATGAATATATATCTGTCGACGCTAACGCCACCCTTAGATTTATATACGGTATTAAGTGAGCCACGATTAGCCTATAAAAATTTTATGAAACTGATTTTGTATATAAGAGCTACATGTATAAAATATAAAATATAATAGCTTGTGAGAAAATAATGATACTTCTTTTTTCAACATCCAAATATTCAAAAGATTTGACAAATCGTTATACCAAAAAATACAGATATATCTAACAGATTTTCTTTATAGTCAAAACTAGCTTTAGAGTTTAGAAGATTTTATTTCTCTTAAAATTCAAAATTACTCCTTCCAATTGTAAGATATAAAATATAATTATACATAAATCTTGGATATTTATATTGAACTACATGTTATCGGTAAAGTCAATATATGAATTCTGCGAAGAATGTGAAAGTTGTGATGATGTTGGAGAAGGCGTTGTGTGTACCGAAGATGAAAGTGGACTTTGCGTTTGCGGATACGAATATGTTGCTGTTTGTGTATGAGTAGTGGATCTATTTACATTGGATTGATTACTTTGTTTATAGCCTTGCGTAAATTGGCATTGATTAGTAAATGGAAAATTTAAAGAAGGAATCGAACACGTTGAGGGTGATGACGCAGAAGAGGGAAAGCTTTGACTTAATCTAGCTTTCTTAAAAACATTTAATAGTTCACATTTAACATCGAGCTTGATATCATCTGGAATCTTTTTTAACTCAGGTACTAACGACAAGACAAATAATGTGTCCTCATCCTTTTCCATAGTTTCTTGACTCTTTCCTCTCATTAATTTTTCAGCTACGCTTACGAAAAGCTTATCTTCCTCCAACTGTTTCATATCAGATATATTTCTTTTATTTCGAGAACGTGATTTTAGACTAGCTTCCATTTCTCCTTGTCTTTCTGGTTCTTTCTTCACCAACATCGTCATATTATCTACATTTTCTATTACGCCTGACATCGGTTTTACAACAGTTTGTAAAAAGCTCAATTTGTTATAATACATATACTGCTTTCGATTAGCAGGGGTCCCCGAACCTGATTTTTCCTTTTTCATTTTTAATAATTCTCTAGAATAACAGTCTCGCAAACTCTTCCATTTTCTTTGGAAACGTAAGGCTGTAAAGATAATGACTCCTTGAAACACCATAACGTAAACAAAATTCATTCTTCCATCAGTTCATTCTTTCAGCTATTTTTAATTCTATTATTCATCGTATGTCAATATAAGTCAAAGATCAACATACAAGATACAACATACTAATATAAACAAAAAATTTTCCTAAGTAAATCAGGAAAAGCAAACAAGTAATTGTAATTCAAATACTATATTCACTTTAAAAATGTTTTGGAAACTGAAAAACTTACCAATATTATTTTTTTCTGCATTAGACTTTCTTTCAAATTCTGGACAGAATTTCCTAATAACTTCTTCCCAAGCGTTCTTCTTGGTAATTTTATTTGTATAATCATCACTGGATAATTCCCAAATAGCTGGACGTAATTCAATTTCCGAAATAAAATCTTCAGTATTTATATTATTGATATCTTCCATGTTGTATCTATGTGTTCCTTATAAGTAACATTACCGCGCCACACTAGACCACAAGATACTTGCACAAAGCAACTCGGTGGCGCCACAAAGAGTAACAACGAAGGTTTTTGTATTCAAGACGAAACATTCGTTCAATACATCGAATTATTGTTATTAATTGATTATAAAAATCGTTGTTACATTTAAAACCACATATACAAGAAACAACTCAATGCTTTTGAATTTTGTGTCCGTCACAAATTGATGATGACAATACAGTAACCTCTTCCACATAAGAGCCACGTATAGTAGGGATGTGGCGCCGCATTGGTGGCGCCGCTAACGCAGATGGCGTATAAAAATTTTTGAAACTTCTGATATGATGAATTTTTTATGTTCACGATCATTGATATAAACTTGTACAAATTGAAGAAATTTTGCTAAATCAAAATTCTTGTTAAAATATGTCATAGTTTATAGTTAATGAGAAAAATACTGATTCAAAATAACATTAATTTATCTGTGGCGCCACAGACTTAACGTCTTTGTGGAGTAAGAATGTACACTCTGTTATCTTTTAGTAATTTCCAAAAAAAATTATCGATTCTTCTGTCTTGCAAACGTGATATCAATTCTTTCATACGTTCTATCTTTGTATCCTTCCTATTTATTTGTTGTTTCAATATATGAATTTCATGTTGTAATTCGTCGATTATTAAATCTTTCTCCAAATCTGTAAAATCAACTTCCATTTGTTCCTCGTTGTTTTCTACTTCTAAAGTTACTTTGTTTAATCCATTAGAATATAATTGTGGATCGTCAAAACTTTGTTTTAGTTCGTTAGAACATTTGGATTCTCTTCTAACAGATGTCACAAACTTTTCTTTTTCTAATTCAGACTTGCTCGATTCCAAATGATTAGAATAATTTGAAAATATAGATGGAACAGCATCGTGCTTTAAACGTCTGATATATGGATACCAAGCTGTACCAGGACGATGCAAGAAGTCTTGCGGCTTGAAATGTGCGCTACAAATTCTACTTGCCTTAGATGGCTTCCAATCTTTTCTGTTAACAGCCGTTATCCAAGCTGCGAGTCTATGTTCATTCTTGAATGGAAATCTATAATAGAATATATATATAAACAGATATATTAAATGTATTTATATATATACGATACAAATACTATTGACATTAGTCTAAATTGTTACTTTAATAACAGAAAATTATACTTGTTTACTTGATACATATATATATGTATGTATGTGTGTGTGTATATATATGCACACAACAAATATTGTTTAGTTATTGAATGTTAGAAAGAAAAAAATAATAATTTAAGGAAAATGATACTTGCGTAAAAAATTGAAATTTTTTCTCTTTCGAATATCTATTATTGCAACCATATACACTACACGATGTAGGCATTTTATTAAGCCGATATTTTATACTAATTAAACGAAAATAAATCTTTTAAAAACATCACTTTTAATACGTTCTTATTAACTTTTACAAAATTGAACTTTTGTTTTGCCTGTCGCTTACAAATGGCGATCTTTCAACTACATTACTTTCTTCTTTTAACACCAGATGACTCAGTAGTTGCTATAAATCATTTATATAGTAAATATTGTTTAAATTGTTATTCTATATAATATATATATATATATGTGTATATATATATATATATATATATATATATATATTCATTATTTATTTAATAGTAAAGAAAACAAATGCTTAATAATTGTTCTTTTATTTATATTAATTAATTTATTATAATTCTTTTCGAAGATCTATGAAAATATTTGAATATAATCAATTCGTTAACTGTTTAATTTAAGAACATTAATATCATAGTAATAAATCAATTAAATTTACTTATCAATCGTATATAATTATATTTGTATGAAACATGATCCGTCGATAATTTTAATTCATTTAATACACAGTCGATAAATTTTATATTCCGTCGGTAAAATTACTTGTCGATAAGAAATTTTTAATTCCTAATAATAGATAATAATAAAACTACTGCAAGGAGATAAAAATTTCATTATCAATAAATTGATAATGAAATAAAATAAATAAATGAACGCGATTAAATTAATAAAAAGATTATTTAAACTTTAATTAATTTATTTATGCATACGTTCCTTCGTAATCGATTAATTCATTATTAAAAAAATAAGAAACAAAACATATTGACGTATTCAATTTTTGAAAAAAAAAAAAGGAAAAAAGAAAAAAAAAAAGAAAAATGCAAAAATGATATTTCGAATCAGCTCTAATACGTTATTAACAATTAATATTATAAAATGATACTTTTTCATGCCAACACGCAATGTGTTGAAATTTTGTTGTATATTTCAAATAAATCGTTTTAGTGAATAAATAAATGTTTTTTCTTTACCGACAAGAGGAGAAAGTTGATACTTATTGTCAGCTATGAAGAGTCACGAAAAGGATAGAATGTTTGCGCGCGCAGAAATCAATGAGACAAATTTCAAAGCATGCGCCTGTGATATTCCGGCACGAAACACACGTCTGAACAAAGTGTTGAGAAGAAATAAATAACGCGTTGATCAGGTGCTGTTAACCGATCAGTGAGAAGTGTGTACATGGTGCGACTTTCCTTTTCTTCTTCTTCTTCTTCTTCTCTTCTACTTATCTATCTCTGTTCTTTTTTTTCCTCCCTAATTCTCGAGTTATCTTTCAGTTTGGAAGACTCAAAATAAACTATAAGTATCCAACACCGACTCCTATCATGTATCTCTAGAAGGAAAAAAAAAATCCATTTGATCGATCCTCCAAAGTTTCTAATCTCCACTACTTTAAAATTCGTCGATCCTAATCATTCTAAGTGCTTAAAAGAAAAATTAATAAAAAAGAACAAAATGGACGAAAATCTCAGTCGTGGATATGTGCAATTAGGAAAAGCAAGAGGCATGAATGAATTTAAATTGTCTAATGGATTTACACATCTTTCACCACCGGTCGACAAATGCAACTTCATCTATCTGGCCTTGATACTTGGTGGAATAGGCTTCCTATTACCGTACAACAGGTCATATTAATCATTTTTTAATGTTATATATATATATATATAAATATTTATAGTGTGAATGCGTATTATATACATTTTCAGAGCTTATGTCAAAGACCTTCGAATACTAAATAGTGTCTCGTGGTCTGACCTTTGTAGAACATAGACACTGTAATCGATTGAACCACCTTGCGGAATCAATGAGAGATTCCGAATTAAATCGTCAATTCAAGCATGAGATTATTATATATTCTTTCATTAGAAAAATTTATTTTTTATAAGAAATTGTCGAATTTTATAGATTTATATATATATAATTTTTACATAAGTTGTAGATAATTATAATGTATCTATTTATATGTTTTAGTTCAATAATTTTTTGTTCACATTGAACTGTTATATTATTTCAATAATTTTTATTTTTTACGATAAAATATCGAATTATATATATATATATATATATATATATATATATATATATATGATGTTTAAGTAGTTATAAATTATCTATTTATATTTTTACTTCAATAATTTTTTTTACAATTTGTCGAACTATTACATTATTTTAATAATTTTAATTTTTTTATAGTAAAATGTCAAATTATATATATATATATATATATATATATATATATTATAATGTTTAAGTAATTATAACATATTCCTTTATATTTTAATTTACTAATTTAGTTACAAATCTAATAAATAATAAAATAATATTAAAAGATAGCTCGTTTATACATATGTATATATAATATAAATATATAATATAAAAGCATATATAAAATAATATGTATATAGAATAAATATATAATATAAAATTATATATATATATATAAATATATTTAATTTTATATGATATGCCATCAGCTTTAACGTTTATAAAAAGTATATATATTATATCGCAATGTGTCGTCATATCTTATGATTACAGCTTTATAATCGCTGTGGATTACTTTCAAACAAGATACCCCGGTACAACAGTAATATTCGACATGTCAGTCGTTTATATTACAATGGCCTTTTTTGCAGTATTCGCTAATAACATTTTAGTTGAAACACTGTCTCTGAACATGCGAATAACTTTTGGTAAGGGATACGTATATATGTATAAGTATACAATACATTTTTATTGAATTTTATTTATAATTATTATCATGATCGTTATCGTCGTTTGTTTACCAGGTTACTTGGTTTCGTTCGTTACATTGAATTTCGTGGTAATATGCGAAATTTGGTGGGAACTATTTGGTGCTACTACTTCATATAATATAAATTTAATAGCTGTTGCCATTGTCTCGCTTGGTTGTACAGGTATCGTGTCCGTTGTTATTATTCTTCATTATAATTTCTTTATAAAATCATCGAAATTTTTTATTTCCTATTAAAAAATATCTTTGATAATTAACAGTCCAACAATCGAGCTTTTATGGATATACTTCGATGCTTCCTAGTCGATATACACAAGCCGTTATGACCGGAGAGAGTAAGTAGATATTAAATTTGGAAAAAGAGAAAAATGAATAAAACAAAAGCAGTTATCAATCGTTTAACATTTTTTTTCCTTTAGTGAAAAAATACAAAAAAAAAATAACTTGGAAAAATAATCTATTTATCGCGTTGACAATTTAATTGATCGTAACGATTAATGAATTAACGAGGTTTATTTAAGAAAATTTTATTCAACGATTTTGTACATAGGTGTTGCTGGATTTTGGGTTTCGATTAATCGAATTTTGACGAAATCGTTGCTGGAAGATGAACGTGGTAATACATCGATGTTCTTCGCATTGTCGAATTTGACGATACTAATGTGTTTCGTGTTACATCAAGTAGTACGAAAGACTGATTTCGTACAATTCTATATAACACTATGTCAAGAGAGAAATCGTATTACATTGGAACCAACGGAGGACGTTGGCCTGGTAACCGAGTGATTTTAACATTGGCAATAACGATGAGAGATTCAGAGATTAAATGATTTCATTCGACAGATGGATCCGCTTGACCAGGTGGGTGACCCAACTAAAGGTCAATACGGAATTTTGAAGATACAAACCAGTCCACTGGGCATCGAATCTACTAGTGCAAGTACAGATATAAATGGTAATATATTTTTGAACGTAAAAATATTATTTAATTTAATTTCCTTTTTTTTATGTATTTAAAGAAACGATTTTTTTCTTTTTTTTCTATATTAATGTTATAATTTAATAATTTATAATTTATATATATTATTCAATCGAATTTATGATTAATTCGTTGATTTAGAGAAAAAAGAGATATATAAAGAGAGAAAAAAAGGAGAGTAATTTCTTTAGTAATTTTTGAAAAATGATTTTTATTCCTTTTAGGCGTCGGACAATACTCAGCATTCTCCTTTAGTAATCCTGTTTACGAGCCCAGTGCAACTTCTGGAAATTTAGCAGGAAGTGCTGGTCCAACTTATAAAGTTGAAGATGTTGTGGTGATGAGAGGTTCTTACGCTAATCAAAATAGTAAACCTTGGTCTGGTATTAAAAGTAAGTTTCTTGTTCACATTTAATTGTTAGATAAAATAACATTGTTTAAGCAATTAATTGAAAACTCTATATGATTCGTTTCAATATTCTACGCAAATTTTGATTAAAAGCATTTTTTAAGAATTCGATTAGAGATGTTTCGTTAGATACTGATGATCAATATTTAAAATTATGTCATCGGCATTTTGAAATCTATTAAATAATGTATCCGATATTTATTAGAGTAAATCTTCATGTTATAAGGCATTTTTTCTTTTTTTTTTCGATTGAATCTGGTAAAAATCAATCTGGTCGATTTTGTTAAATTTTAATATCAATTTGCTGTAAAATGATCGTCATTTTTAAAGCAATTGGACAATATTTTTAAAAGAACAAATTGTCAAATCTTTTTCTTTTTTTCTTTTTATACTTTTTTTTTTTTTTTTAATTAATAAGAATTCTTTCATTTGAATTATTTTCAGGAGGATTACTGGCAAGATACGAAGTCTCAAAACTTATCTTCCCATACATGGCTAGCATCGGAATTGCATATTTCGTAACTCTTTGTTTATATCCAGGAATAGTGTCAGAAATTGTATCTTGCAAATACGAATCATGGATGCCGGTCATCTTGATGACAGCTTTCAATGTTTCCGATCTCTTTGGCAAGGTAATATATAAAAATAAAATTAATATAACAATACATTTAAAAAAAGATTTGAGTAAATTAAATTAAAAAAAAAAAGAAGAAACGAAAAAATTCAATTTATAACACTTCAAATATATCCATCAATTAAATTACTATTAATTAATACTAGAAATTATATCGATAAAATTAACGTTTGGATATAACATCGATGAATTATTTAATAAATAATATTGTTTTATAATTAAATTTAATTTTATAATATAAATATTTAATTTATATCTAAATAAATATTTATATACAAATAAATATTTATTATATACAATATAAATATTTAATTAATAATGTTTAAATAATTAAATTTAATTTTAACTTATAAGAAGATCCATTTGAGTCTTATTTAAAATTGTTCGTTAATTATCGTTATTTACATTAACTTCTTCATTTTTTACAGTTATTAGCAACAATACCATTTCAATGGAAACGTACTCATTTACTTTACTTCTCGAGTGCAAGGATTATACTGATACCTTTATTTTTGTTATGCGCTATACCAAGAAGCGCTCCTATATTATCCGACGAATGTTATCCATTAGTATTCTCCTGGCTACTTGGTTTAACAAATGGTATTGTTGGAAGTATACCGATGATTCAGGCGCCTAGTAAAGTACCAGAGGAACATCGTGAACTTGCAGGTAGGAATTAATCACAATTTTGAATATTATTTTTTATTAATATATACATAAATATAAATTATAGTCATATTAAATATTCATTATATCTTCATCATATTTAAAAAATTTTTTAATTGATAAATTCAAATAAATTTTATTTTTAATATTTGTAATAATATATCATTACGTAATATAAGTGATCAGTATTATATCGATTAATAAACAAAAAAAAACTATTAAATATAATAATTAAATGTAATAATTCGTCAGTATTTTAAATAGTTAATAAAACTGGAGACAATTTTAAAGCTTACTTATTTATAATGATCGTTTATATTACGTACTAATATTTTATTATAAATATTCGTGTCAAAATATTCATATATATTGATCATTTATTTTATAAAATACTTAACATTAATTAATAAAAGTACTGATGAAATAAGAAAAAGTACAAATTATATACATATAAAATTAATCATTTAGATTTAATTAATTATTTATCTTTCTGAAGAGTTAGGGAAATAATTAAAATAATCGATTCGTTGATTGTTTCATTTTAAATATTATCATCAAACGGTTATGTCTATTTATTAATTTTAATGTAATTATTGCTTTTCAATATTATGTCTCTAAATAATTTCCGCGTTCCTCCCCTTGATAGCAGGCAATGTATGCATACAGACATTTTAATCTATCATAAGGGGCTCCGGACAGAATATAAATTATTTAAAAAAGATTCAATATTTAATCTATTATAATGGGCTTTTAATGGAGTATAAATTATTACCTATCTAGAAGCACATAAAGAATATTAAAAAAAAATTACAACAAATGAATAAATAAACATAATCGATTACTTATAATTTAAAATAAAATGTTTTAAATCATTTCTTCGGAATAGATTTAAAAGAATACAAAAGAAAACAAATCGATTAAACTAATTCTTGTTTTTGTTTTATTTTATGTATTATACCAGGCAATATAATGACATTGTCATATATAACGGGCTTAACGATTGGCTCATTGGTAGCATATTTAATGGATACTTGCTTTGGTCCACCGTTTCAAACGAAATATTTATGCCCGAAACCATGGAAATCAATAATAATTCCAAATAATAACACGACCATAAATATTATAACAAACGCCATGTCTTCCACATTACCTACTATAGAGAAATCAACAACGATACCGAAATTAAAGACAACTGCTAGCATTCTAACAACAGTATTGACAAGTACTATGTTAACAAATAGCACAATTTACACGGACCTTCCAACGACGATCTCACCGAAAATATTAGCCAACGTTACGACCTCAGTCAGTAATGCGATTATTCAACATTAAAACGAGCACGTTTGTGTGCTGTGTTAAATCTGGTATTTTACTTACTCTCTTTACTCCCTTTACTCTTTACTCTCTCGCGAAAAGAAAAACAGAAAAGGCAAAAGAAATAAAATTCGCGAGCAATAAATACAAATTGCGCAAACTTATGATATTCTCATAGAACGAAGAAAATAATTAAAAGATATTTAAAGTAAATAAGAAAAAGAATTAGACGATTTTTCATAATCTTTTTTTTTTCTTTTTTTCTTTTTATTTATCATTTTAGTAGACCCCATATCATCAGTTAAGAAAATAAAAAGGAAAAAAAAGAAACATCATAAAAAATTTTGTTGATAGTGAATGATGATAAAAATTGTTTATTAATTAATTAATTAACATATATTTGTAATGTAACGCCAGATTGAACACGCATACAAAGAATAAAATCAAATTATTTGAAATATTATTATCTCCATAAGTTCGTAGAACATTGTTTGAGTCTATTCTAAGCCAGGGATTTAAATCTATAAAAATATTGAATAATATTTTAACTAAAAAGGATGAACTTGTTAGAGACTGAGACGATAAGTGTGATTTTATAAATTTATTGTTTCTGTTAAAAAATGTTTATTGTCAAATAACTTGACAATATTTTTTTGTTTTGTTTTTAAGAAAAAGAATTTATATAGATTTAAAAATTAATCAATCCAAATATGTTGATACTTCGTTAACACGTTGAATGCCATTTGTATTTTATTTAAAATGTTTCTAAGATTGATTAATAGTATTAATTAATTTTATCGTTAGTTGTTATTTAGTAGATAATATTTGTTAACCAAAGAAAGGAAAGAAAAGATACTGTTAATAGACGATAATTATCGATGATAAGTAGTGTAAGATCTAATATATCTTCGTTTATAGAATAATTGAGATTATTATTTTGAAAGTGGACTAAATCGATTGTATCAAAAAGGTCACAAAAAGAAAAATGTCGTTTTAAAGAAATTATTTTATTAATATAATTGTAGTAAAATTTTGGTATACAGAAACAATTTAAAAATATAAAACGTACGTATAATAAAATGTCTGATTGCATCAAAAATATATATGATGTGATTTAATAATTATTTATAATAATTATTTTTAAGATTGGCAATTAATCTAATAACAATAACTAAAACGACGTATTCCACTCTTGAGATGAAAAAATAAAAAAAATAAGTAAATAAATAAATAAATAAAAATAAATAAATAAATAAATATAAAAAAAAACGTTAAATTTAAACAATTAACTTCATCAAAATCTGCAATTGGCATTCAACGGTATGTAATTTGTTAGCCCCTGATAATAGGCAATGTAGATATTTATACATTTTCGTTTATCACGAGAAAACATTAAAATTTGGTAAATCGATAAAGCGCAAATAACTTGTCGAGTTTCAAAATCGTAATGGAATACGATTACAATGACATAACAAAGGAAAAAAAATTAAAAAAAAAAAATAAAAAGCAAGACAAAATACTCTTCACGTTAGATGAAGCATGACAGAAAAAATAACAAAAAATAAAAAACTAAAAAAAAATGAAAAAAAAAGCATATCATCCACATTATTAGCGAGAGAAAAAAATAAGAAAAAAGTGAGTCGTCCTATTTGGAAAAATATCGTTGGTTAAGCTTTCTCTCACTCTCTCACTTCCTCTCTTTTTAATTCTCTCTCTCTCTCTCTCTCTCTCTCTCTCTCTTTTTCTCTCTTTCTCTCTTTGTTTACGTTGATAAATCGATTATTATTGTTGGAGTTGCTTGGAACAATACATCACAAAAGACAAATTACATTAAATTAAATCACAAAATAAAATTGAAAGAAAAAAAAAAAGAAAAAAGAAAAGGAATTCGAGATATTAAATACAATAAAGTGTTATATATTCTGGCAACTCTAACATCAATTCACAGACTGTTAGATAGATGCTTAAAAATTAATTAATTCATATCAATTAATTAATTAAAGAAAAATAATCTGTCGATTTAATTAATTCATATCAATTAATTAATTTGATAATTAAAAAAAAATTTATCAAGTGTACTTGATAAAGTTATTGCGCAAGGTTTATTATGTACGAAGTTGTTACATGTATGTCTTTACGGGAACGATAGTTATGAACGATAGTTGTCTCTCTACCTCTTTCTCTCTCTTTCTCTCTCTTTCTCTCTCCCCTCTTCTCTCTATCTCTTTCTCTTTTTATTATATAAATAACGATAAAGTTGTTCACATTACGTGAAAAAAAAAGAAAGGAAATACAAAAAAACTAACAGTAACAGAAAAAACAAAACAAAAAGAAATAAAATTATTATCATTATCATTATTATCGTTATTATTATTATTATTATTACTATTACTATTATTATTATTATTATTATTATTATTATTATTATTATTATTATTATTATTATTATTATTCATAAATTTTTGTTATAAAAATAAGTCGATCGTTATTTATTATTATTATTATTATTATTATTATTATTATTATTATTATTATTATTATTATTATTATTATTATTACTATTATTACTATTATTATATACGTATCTAAAGACATATCGAAGAACGTGTATGAAGGATACAATCAAATTTTGTAACATTAAAATATAAGAAAAAGAAAAACAAACAAACAGACAAACAAACAAGGAAGCAAACAAACAAATTAAAATATTTTTAAACAACAAAGCAACAATTAAAAAATGAATTTTATGAAGTAGTGATGAAACAAATGCGAGAATGGCTTCATTAACATAAAAGATCTTTCTTTCTCTCTCTCTCTCTCTCTCTCTCTCTCTCTCTCTCTCTCTCTCTCTCTCTCTTTTTCTCTCTCTCTCTCTCTTTTCTATTATCCATATATATATATATATATATATATATATATATATATATATTATTCTGCCTCTCTTGTTTTTCTATACTATTCTAATCTATGCAATTGAGTAGAACATTTCTCTAACGAGTTATGAGACATCTAACTTAGGTTGACAATCGAGAGTATTGTCAATCATATAAACACATTTTATCAGTGGTTAAATGTACATGCAAATCATATTCACAAAAATAACATATCGTCTATTAAGAAAAACATTAGTATATCACGCATAAATATCTATATCTTTTGCGTGATACTCTGCATAGTCTCTTACAATAAGAAATGAATGGGAAATTAGAAATTTTGTGACTTGTACTAACTCTAAATTCGTGAACGCTTTGCGAACTCAATAGGTCTATTTTTTAGTCAATAAGATTCTTTTCCTCCTTTTCTTTTTCTTCTTTTTTTCTTTTTTCTTTTTTGTGTAACTTTCTAAGTACGACAAATTTATTTATTTTATTTATTTATTTTTTTATTAAAGAAACTGAAATTGTAAATTCTTAATTAAGAAAGCTATATATAATACAATTTGTATAAATGAAGTTGATGATATATAATTAAAAAATGAAAATATCCAACTTATTGTAAATCATTTAAAATGAACATTTTTGTGATATTTTAGTTATTCTTTTTTTTTTAATTCTTTCTTCTTTTTTACTTCTCTAATCTTTTTCTCCTTTCTAAAAAAATAAAAGTTGCAAATTCGTATTACATAATATATAATTAAAATAATTAAAAAATGTAATATATATAATTTTAAAATCAAAATATTATACAAGTTATCGTAAATGCGATTTATTTTTAATTTCTTTTTTATTTTCCTGTGCTTCATTTTCGTTCTTTCTAGAATATATTTTGAAACACATTCTTTATATTTTTAATATTTTAAAAATTAAGATATATGTAATTAACAAATTCATGTTACTTTTACATATTTTCTTTTATATTTTCAAAATGTCTATTTTTTTAATCTTCTCTGTAATATATATGTATATATATCTAGTAGCATATTTTTCTTTTTACTAATTTTTGAAAAACCACTTTTTTTTAATTATTATTATCATCACAAATCCGGTACAAATCAAAAAAATTTTTAATTTTTCAAAATTCACAATCATTGCTATAATATAATCATTACCAGCACAAGAAACAGGGGAAACAAAATCAATAAATCAATTTAATCTTGTATCGTCGTAATCGGTGATAAAAAAAAAAGAAAAAAAAAACAACGTTGACCGCTTATATACATGCTAATTATATCCGTGTTAAACGTCTTTGTTTTATAAATAAAAAAAAAACATAAAAGATAAAAAGCAAACAAAAAATTAAAAGTTAAAAAAAGAAAAGTGAAAAGGAAAAAAAGGGAAGAGAAAAAGAAAAAAAGCAGTACCAGTAGTCTTTCCTCGTGAGATAAAAATTTTAAATTAAAAAAAATCAATTTTAAAAATTTTCAATAATACATATCTAGATATCGTCGAGAAATAGCTGTAGCTTTTTTTTATATAGAAATTAGAAAGACTTCCAAATGTGTGTATGTGAAACATTATGCGGACTGCGTAATTGTATTTGAAAGGAGTAGAGAAGGAACATATATATATATATATATACACACACATATATACATATATATTTTTGTTAGACGTATCTATGTATCTCATTTTGTTACATCCCGTTCGCGGAGAGAAGAAACTTAAAAAAAGAAAAAAAGAAAACTAATTTACCGACAGAGAGATGATAATTACCGCGAAAATTTAAAAAAGAAACAAAAAGTGAAAAAAAAAGAAATAAAGATTAAAAAAAGAAAAGATTAAAAACGAAAATTTATTAAAACTTTTCCTTTTTAAACAATAGTTGTATTAATTTTTCAAAGAATATAAGTTCTTTCTCCAACTCTAGAATTAATCGTATTAATTAATCACATTTGTCATTAATCTTAATGTATACAGGTATACATATCCATACATACTAATGATAAATATCATATTTAATTTAATCAAACACTCTATTGTACATAATATACGCATGAGATAAGGAAGCAAAAAAAAGAAAAAAAAAAAAAGATTTAATTCACATGATGTTACTAGTGTAAATTTTAATCATCGATCGTTTAACCAAGTTATATTTAGTAAACGAAAAAGAAAAGAAAAGAAAAAATAAAAAAGAAAAAGAGAAATCATTTTCTTTCTTTTTTTTGCGAGACGAATTGAAATCGTATTAATTACTTAATAAACAAAATAATTCATTCCTACGATGAAAAATGAAATAAAAGAAGGAACGAGGAAATATGAGCTCTGTATAGAGACTATATAAATGCTTTATATAGCTCTTAATACAAAAAGAGACTCTATCTTGATACGAATTGTATTAATAAATATAAGTACGAATATATGAAAAGGATAAAATAAAGAGATTATAATAATTAGAGAGAACAATTTATCCGAATGATAAATGATAATAAAATAATAACAGATCATTACATTTTCTTTTAATTATACTTAGTAAATAATACAAAAAATCCTCTTTTTTTTCTTCTTTATTGTTATATATTATATTATTATTATTATTATTATTATTATTATTATTATTATTATTATTATTATTGTTGTTGTTGTTGTTGTTGTTGTTGTTGTTGTTGTTGTTGTTGTTGTTGTTGTTGTTGTTGTTGTTATTATTATTATTATTACTATTATAATAATAATTATTATTATTATTTTCTTTTTCTTTGTTATTATAATCTACTTCCGTATATTTATTGTATCGAATGCGACATTGAGTATATTATTCTGTCATTAGATCGAATAAATAAATTTAAAAAAAGAAAGAAAAAGATCAACATGAATCATTCATGAATCATTCATATTATATTATGCATTAACAAAAATTTGCAAGAGAGAAAATTATTTCAAATTGTTTGAAAAGATATTACTCAATGTTGCGATAATGTTACTATGTACAAATAATAAATGTGTGTGACTATGTGTGTATATATATATATATATATATATATATATATATATATATATATACACACATATATACATACTTAAATTATTTTCATATAATATTAAGAAGATTACGTTAGTATTTTCTATCATCCTGTTGGCTCTGAAATTCGCATATATATTTATATAATATATATATATATATATATATATATATATATATATATATATATATATATTATGACATTTAATATGATAATATGACTGCTAACTTTTCTTAGCTTCATTTATATTCATGAACAATAAACGATCACGCACACGTTCCATTCATTGCTTTTTCTAAATATTATTAGAATATTATCCAAAAAAATATTCGAATAATGAATATCGAATTCATTTTTCATTTCTTTCTTTCTTTCTTTTTTCTCTTTTCTCTTACCTTATTGGTATTAATAATCGATTGAGAAAACAAAAGAAAAAAGAAAAAAGAGAAGGAAATAGGGAAAAAAAGAAAAAATATTAAAAATAAAAAAAATTAAAAAAAAACAAAACAGCATTAGGGTAAATCTAATACTACAAAATAGAAATCTACTTTTCTAAAACGAACGATTATGCAAAATGCAAAATTGTTGGAACGATTGGAATCATTCTATCACAGATTAAGGTAAGTATCGATAGAAACTAAATCTTTCATTTTAGGAGGAATTGTAACGTGGTCATTTGAGATATTTAGCAGCCCAATCAGTTCGACCATGGAGTCCACCGCCACTTCCACGAACATTCAAGACACTTCCAAAGAGATTCGTTTGTAGAGCTGATTTATTTGGTTGTTCTAAGGGAGAAGAAAAATCATTAGAGATTCTAATACTTAACGAGAAAAGATTCATTAGACAATTATATTGTTAATCTCTTTTTTGTTTTTTTTTTCGAATCAGATTTTAAAAATTTTGTGTGTATGTCAATGTATCGTATGTCAATTATGTATGTATATATGTATATATGTACTCACTGATATTATGCGTACCATAAACACTGGGATAAGGCATTCTTGAGTTTTGCTCGGCTATGAAACGATTTCTTGGGAGATAATGCTGCCTTGTTTGATTCTCAACGTTCTCTCTGGGTCCCCAAAAGTTGTCATTGTATTCCTCATATTTTTCTGAACTAGGTGGACCTATCATGCCGTTCATCGTAATTCTTGATCGATTCGAGTCGGTGTCTCCGTTTCTTGAATAAAATAAATACAAAAAAAAGAAAAAAAAGAAAAATAATAAACAAAATAAACAAAAGTGAAAGTAAATATACATAGATATAAAAAACAGTAAGTCGTCGGATAATTGAACAAATGGAATATGGTTAAGGAATAATTTTATTCAAGGAATTTTATGTTTACATGGGAGGACGGTGTACAGTTTAGGAATAATGGAAATTGTAAGTATTATGAATTTAATTAATAAGATGTTAATTTCCAAAGAAAAAAATAAATAAAAGAAAAAGATATGGCGATGAAGATTTTTTAATGAAATTCAATTCGGTCTCATTTGTATACTTATTATTACATATACGTGTTGATAATTATTCTGTTTTTGTTTAATATCTTTTATTTGATTTTTTAGATATTCAAGATTATATATATATATTATATATATATTAGATTTTCATAATTATCAATACACATATATAATTATTGGCATTAATAGTTACCACTAACTCTCCCTTCCTCTCTCTCTCTCTCTCTCTCTCTCTCTCTCTCTCTCTCTCTCTCTCGCTCTCTCACTCTCCCCTAATCTCTTTTCTTAAATATGCAATAATTAAAAAGAAATAAACCGAAACAACATGCCCCAATAAAAAGCAATATCAAATAAATTCCCAACCATGTAATACCGGGATAATTTACAAAATCCGAAAATAAATCGTCCAGTTTCAGGAAAAATACATTAAAATATTTCCAAAGTTTACCATCGGAAAGTTCTCTAATAAAATAAAACGACATGAAATTTTCATATAAATATTTCAATAAAAATACTCCTTCATTTTGAGCGAGAGATAAAAGAATGTTGAAAAAATATCCCAACGTGAATATCGGATAAAAAATGAAGAAAATTATTTTACAAATTACATCGTTTAACTTAATAGAAGCTGTAATAGAATATCGTTTAAGTTCTGTTAAACTATTGGAAGATTTTGATACCGATTTATCTTCGAATAAATTGTAAAGTGTATTTTGTAAATGAATAATAAACGATCGAAAGGTCACTTTTGTATTCGACGATTTTGTATAATTATAAGTATCAGACTTGTGTAACCATTGGACGGAAAGAAGAGTTTTATAACTCTTAAAAGATATAAAAATTTGATAAACGTTTTGAAAAAGTTCGATCGAATTACCATGGTAGAATAAAATACTACCAATTATTATTATTGACAAATATAAAATCAAAATGACCACGATAATATTTCGTAACTTTCGATACCTGGACGACAAATTTGTGGTTTGGCCAGCGACGTACCGAGCCACGCTGAGATAATGTTGTTTAGCTGAGACCTTCCTAGTGTTCTTCGTAGCCGATTGAGATTGTTGATTCCAATTCTTTAATTGCATCGTCTCGTTCCAAACCGGTAATGACCAATTCATATTGGTCTGCTTGAAATTCTCAGCCTCGGCATAATTGGCATTCCAATTGGCACGATTTTCTTTGTAAACACGATCAGGCAGTAGCTTTGTTTCGATGCTCTCTGGGATTATCTTGCTTCTGACGATCGGACAATTACTAGTATTAGATTACTGAGCGACGTCTTGATTAGGACTGATTATGTTATTCGTGCAACACACCCTAAGATATCAGCGAAATCATCTTCGTCCCATTTAGACGAGTTGTTTTCACGTTTACGATTATTATGATTCAATAATGGTAATACCGGTTGTTGCTGTGGCTGTACAATCTTCTCTTGTACTCTGAAAAAAGAAAGAAAAAAGAAAAAAAAGAAAATATTTTTCAAACGTAATATATTGTATTTTTTTTCTTTCTCTTTCTTTTTTTTTTGCTCGTAATATCTCAACGTATTTTACCTAGATTGTACTACGTTATTGATTATATCTTCATGCTGATGATAATTTGATTGTTTTGGAATCGGCGGTGGAAGATTGACTTTGTTCATTATCAATTCTCTCTGCGATGATACTCCAATTTTTTTACTGCTAACCACACGTTGAATTCCAATTTGATAATACGGATACCTAAAAAGATTCGTTTGAGATATAAAAATTTAATTATTAAATGGTACAATGATTTATAATGTTTATACCTCAAAGATTGTTGTGCCGTTGGCCTTTTAATAGGATTCCATTGTAACATATCTTCCATCAATATCACAGCTTCTTGACTTGCATTGGGTATCAGTACAGCTAATGACGTTTTTGTGAAATTTGGAAATTTAAAATTCATTGCTGATGCTAACTGATAACCTTCGGGCCAGTCATCTTTCTCCGGTGTCCCAATGACTGAACATATTTTAAATATCTCGTCTATCTCACTTTTGCCAGGAAATAGAGGTCTGAATGTGTAAAGTTCAGCCATAATACATCCAACAGCCCAAATATCAATTGGACTATTATAGTTCGTCGAATGTAGCAAAACTTCTGGTGCTCTATACCTGTCAATGTAAAAACGTAATATAAACAAAAGAAAAGAAAGAAAATATTACATTTCAAAATCTTAATTTTGTATTACTATGAAAAAAGGAGCTTGAAAAAAAAAAAGATTGATTCATCTTATATCAACGAATTCAACGATGTTATCTGAAATTCATTAATTACCATCTAGTCGACACATAGTCGGTGTAGGGTGGCCTTGACCGTATTTCCCGGGCTAATCCAAAGTCAGCTATCTTTACCAGTTCCGGCCCCATGCATAATAAATTTTCTGGCTTCATGTCACGATGAAAAAAACCGTGTTTGTGCATAAAGGCAAGTCCTTGTAAAACTTGGTACACCATGTTTCTGATCACCGGTTCTGGAAAAAGCTTGTCCCTAAAAAAGAAAAAAAAGAGAGAAAAAAAAAGAAAAGAAATGAAAACAAAAAATTTATGTCAAAAAATACATTCATTTTGTTATTAAGACTAAACGAACACGTTCAATAATTTAAAATGGTATATTATAAAATGCTTCTTGTGTAATATAAAAATTATATCATAATCGATTCGCTCATTAATTTTATATATATATATTTATTTATTTATTTA
Source organism: Vespula vulgaris (assembly GCF_905475345.1). NCBI lineage: Eukaryota > Metazoa > Arthropoda > Insecta > Hymenoptera > Vespidae > Vespula > Vespula vulgaris. The sequence continues at coordinate 4,554,864 of NC_066598.1, read as the reverse complement.
TTTAATTTTTGTAGTTATAAAATGTTAACTACAGCCCCTGGAAATAGGCTACACTCCATTTATCAAAATATATCGATAATTATTTACTTCTAATAAACAGATAAATGGATTATTCTGTATTGCATGCATATATTACCAGGTAGTTTATCGTCGAAAACTCACAATTTTTAATAGACAATATTATCGAAAAAATAGAAAGGATTGTCTATCTGTAATTTATTATAACTCTCATACATGTTTATAGAAGAAAAAGTAAATAAATAAATGCAACAAATTTGCTTTTCTCAATTCATTTAAATTAATAACTAATATATATTTTTTTATAAGAAGCAAAAATTGTAATTATAAGAATATTAATTATGACGCCTAAAGATAGGCTACAATTCATTAATAAAATATATCGGTAATTCTTCACTCCTGATAGATAAATGCATATGCATATTATGTATTAGATGCATATACATATTCGGTATTAGATGCATATGCATATTTAATACGAAGAAAATACGAAGGTTGCCAATCTGCAGGCGCAATTATTTACTATATCTATTAAAAATAAATAAATAAATAAATAAATGTAATAAATATAAATTAATTTTAAATTAATAATTTATAAATATATATATATTTTGTTTAAAAAAAAAATGTATACCTATCCTTCATTAATTGATACAAGTTCTCCTTCATATACTCGAAGACAAAGTATAGTACGTCATTTTCTCGAATAACTTCCTTCAATTTCACAACGTTCGCGTGGCTAAGTTTCTTCAAGGACTGTAAATAATTTCATTATCGTCAATCGCGTTCGCATACGAAATCACGTATAAAACTTTGATCAGAGTAGAAAGAAGCGATAACAGGTATCACACCTGTCTAAGAAAAGGCCCTGAGGTAGACATCTATACATACATGATTATAACAAAACTCATTATTATTTAAATATTATTCGTCTTCATTCCACATTAAAAAAAAACAGAGAGAGAGAGAAAACGAAAAAATAATAAACTGATGCAAATATTCGTTGTAATTAAAATAAAGTGATTTTCTATACGACAATGACAACAACAAAAATAACTGACAAATACGAATTAATTTAAATATGTGTTTCAATATCGTACAGATTATATTTAATTAATATTGAAAATAATTATTACATAAAAAAGTATGATCCTTGTTAATTCTTATTTATAACTTATTATATTGATAATAATTTGCATTTCCTTCTTCGTTCTTTTCTTTTCTTTTTAACGATCTTGAAAATCTTTTGAAAAAAATAATTTCTTGGATAAATAAAATTCATACATCGTCAGAATAGAAGAGAAAGAAAAAAAGAAAAAAAAAGAAGAAAAAGAAAAAGAAATCTATATAAATTTCTTAAGCCGGAAATGATTGAGATGGTCGATAGTAAAGGTGTGTGTTATTGTTGTTAATATCTGACCTTGACCTCTCGAAGATTCATGGCTTCCTCCCAAGAATAGTATTTCCTTTTCATTCTTTTTATGGCGACCTTTTCTCCAGTGTCGATACGTTCGCCAAGTACAACGGAACCAAAGGTACCGTCACCAAGTTGGTTCAAGGTTATATACCGATTCATCTTCTTCCGCATTCGTCCAATTCTCGTTTCGACCAACAAAGGTAACCTTCAAAATCAGTATCTTGAGATCTATCACGCTAACCGCACGGCCGTACACGTGTCCGGCACTGAACACGAGTAGTCTCGCATGTTTTCTCACATCACTGTAATTAATTAATAATAGATTATAGAAAATCATATCTTCTTTAACATTATCAATATTATTGTTAATTTTATTGTTATTTAAATTATTGAAAAAATTTTTTATCCTACTATTATTTTAATATTATTAGAAAATCTCTGTATGTTTATTATTATTATTATTATTACTATTATTGTTATTGTTATTGTTGTTGTTATTATTATTGTTATTGTTATTATTGTTGTTGTTAATATTAATTTAGTTACTTCATCGTGTTGATATTAATATTATTAAAGAATTTTCACATTTTCATTATTATTATTATTATTATTATCGCTATTATTATAACTTATTATGAGAATTAGAATATTAGAATTGGATATACTGTATATATATGTATGTATATCTTGATATATATCTTGAAATTACTTCTTAAGTTAATATGATAGATGAATTCGATAACGTTACAGATATATTATTTATTTCAAGATAATTAAATTCTTTTCTAGATTATTAGAATGATATGAAACACGAAAGGAAGAAAACTTCGGTTTTTCTTTTTCTTTTTCTTTTTCTTTCTCCTTTTACAGAGAAAAACAATTAATTTCTTTTTTTATTTATCACTTTCATTCAGTTAACTTTACGTTTTATTTCGTTTAATGTTCAATTGGTTTCTATTATTTTTAATTGTATTCTATTACTTATATGAGTACTAATATACAAATGGAATAAAAAATAGTTACACATTGTCAATCGGCAGAACTTATGCCAACTTTGACGATAAAATATTAAACAGTTGCGCGCATGCTCAGTAGTTTTTACACAATTAACTATTTAATCAGTCTAGAGACAAAATCCTCTGTTGTCGAGTTCATTACAAATGAAATAACTTTTTCGGTAAATGGAGATCTCACAAAAATATACATATATATCACAGCATTGTAGAAAGGAAAAAAAAGAAAAATGAATTAAAAAAAAAAAACTATATTTCTAATCAGATGATAAAAACTGTGCGTGTTATTCTCGTTAATTTTTCATTAAAAATGCGGATGAAATTAGTTGAATATTAAATAGATGAAATATAAAATGAAATGAAATAAAATGCAACAGTTGGGAAATAAAAAATGGAATAAAAATGATGAAAAATAAGATAAAACGAAATAAAATTAAATGATAATAATACTCATAATACTAACAATACTAACAATAATAATGATGATGATGATGATGATGATGATAGTAACAGTAATAATAATAGATTTTCAATTAAACAAAATATTAAATATAGATACATCGAATAATATAAAAAAAAAAGAAAAAAAAAACAAATATGCATATACCGAGTGATTCAATAACTTAATATAATCGCGAATATGTAATGGACCTTGAAGAATTTATCTTTCTTTTCTAACATTTTTGTTTAACTTCAATCAAAACAAAAAATATAGCTTATTATAATTTTGTCTACCATCATACTTTTCTTTTAAATATTTGGAAAACTATCATATTATAACATTGTACTCTAATGGTTTTTTCATTAGAAATAATATCAAGAATCAATTGATACAAAAAAGAAAAAATAAATCATTTGAAAAATACCGATAATCTTGAAATCTCGTAAAAAAAAGAAACATTAAAAAATTATCTCAATTATCATTTTAATATGATTAATAATAATCAAATTTTCTAACGATTCTATTAATTATAATAAAAAGATATATTATATGCTAAAATTATATAATTATATATTATTCTTATATTAATTCGACTGAGATACAAGAATAAATTATTTCAATACTATTGTTTTTGCAATAAAAAATAGATTAAATAAATATAATGAATATTCTATGTACATATATAATTTATAAATAAATATGTGTATAATACTATTAATAAACGTGTGTGTGTATATGTGTACATAAATATGCATGTACGCAATATAATACAATACAATGACAGTTAAAGTAAGTTCCTCTAAAGTATGTATGTATGTACATGTGTACGTAAGTATAAATAAATAAATATAAATAAGATTATAAATGAAGTTTCTTTATCTTGTCTTTTTTTTTTTTTTTTTTTTTTTGAAGAATTCACAAATGAATGAAATATGATTGGAAATGATTTGTCCTCGCATTATTTCTGATAATCAACGTCCCATTATACTTGTCTTTACCACAATGGCATACATGTTATAAAAGCTCGATCATATATACTTGAAGGTTGAATCGATATAATGTCATATAACTTGTATGATATCTTTTCGAATGACACGTCAAAGCTTTCCTCGCTATTTTCATTTGAACTAGACCTCTATGAATTACTTTATCTTTCAAATATAAAGAAAATAATTAAAAAGAAATTTAAAAAACAAATAAATTAAAAAAATTTTTTTTAATTCTTCTTCAATAAAAAAAAATAATACTCGCTATAAAATATAAATTTTGTCAACGTGTCTGACGAAGAATATGTTTATCTAAAGAAAGAATAATAATAATAATGATGATGATGATGATGATGTTGATGATGATATGTTTATCTAAAGAAAGAATAATAATAATGATAATGATAATAATAATAATTATTGATTTGTATCAATCGATTTATTCATTAATAATTTATTAAAAAGAATTGTTAAAATATTATTATGAATCTGTTATGAAATTATTTGTTACAAAAGATTATTATAAAAAAGATTATATGTGAATTCTTATTAATAATATTGTCGTATAATAATTAAAATATAATTAAAAAAATGATGACAAATAATTTTAAAAAATTATTTAAAAAATAATGATAAAAAACAAATCTCCCTGATTAATAAATAAACTAAACAATTTTTACAAAGCAAACTATATTATATAAAAATTGTTTCTAATATGTAAAAATAAAAATTAATTATTTGTATAAATATAATAAACTAACTTTATAAATTAACTTTATAGAATATAAATTTCAATTTTAGATAAACAATTTGAGTATATTCGATCTCTCTCTCTCTCTCTCTCTCTCTCTCTCTCTCTCTCTCTCTCTCTCTCTCTCTCTCTCTCTCTCTCTCTCTCTCTCTCTCTCTGTCTCTCTCTCTCTCTTTCTTTCTCTCTTTCTCTTTCATTTAATTGAATTTTTCGATTATAATCGAAATTGATATTTATCATTAATCAATCTAATATATTTTTCAAGCAGTTAATCAAAAACCGAATGAGAAATCAGATATTTATTGAATCGGTATGACGAACGAATCAAATTTTTCTCGTCTGCTGATACATGGAATAACGTCTTATATCGATTTTAGCAAGCGAATAAGGTCGATTCAAGTTGTCACGAAAGAAGAAGTTGTATTGTTTTTATAAAAGCTTATAACCTGTTCGATAAAGATCGGAAGAATAAGCTAAGGCACGCTTATATACTATATAAATATACATATGTTTGTGTGTGTGTGTGTGTGTGTGTGTGTGTACATATATATATATATATATATATATATATATATATAGATTTGTAAGTCTATATACTTTTTCGTGACGAAATAAATTTCAAGAAATTTCTTGAATATCTTCGTTATCGATTAAACTATTTTCTGGTGAATACACCTTGTTTCTCTCTCTGTCTATGTTAGAAAATAAAAATAAAAGGAAAAAGAAAAAAACAATGACAATTTTTCGCAACCTTTGTATTTTTTTTTAAATTAATTTTTCTCGACATATATTTTTGTTCGTAAGAGAAAATGATTTTTCAATACAAGAATGAAAAGGAAAAAAGTTTAGAATTGTTTATTCTTTTTTTATTTTCTTTTGTTTTTTTATTTAGTAGATTTATATATTTTATTATTATATTAGATATATATATGTATATATATATATATATATATATATATATATATGTATATATTCATTATAATTTTGTATTACTTATACAGATATACATCTCTTTTTCTTTTTCTTTTTTTTTATGGGAAATAATATAATTTTTAATTATATTAATATAAAATTTAATTTTGTGTTTATTTCTTTTTTGTCTTCGTCTTTTATAATAAAAATGAATTTTTGCAATGAAAATAAAATTTATTTATTTGTTTAAAATTGATTTATTTTCTATTTTTATTTTCTTATCTTTTTATGATAGAACATAAAAGTGTTTAGCTTATTTCCTTATTTTTCCTTTTTCTTCCTTTCTTCTTTTTCTTCTCCTTTTTTTTTTCAAAGAAGATAAACACAAAAATTCGCAGTAGTCGAGAACAAATGTAAATATGGTCTAAGTATATAGCATCAAAAATAGCAAGCAATTTATCCCTTTACATAGAAAATAATGACCTAACGTAAAATCGATAAATAGATGAGGACTAATATATTTGTAGAACTATGTTCGCTCAGTGACATTCCCATTCACTTTATTTTCCAGTTTCATTCTAAATTCTAAATCTATTAATTATTAAATCGACCATTATCGTAAAGAATTAAAAAAAAAAAGAAAGAAGATACAATATTATTGATCTCTCTTATCATGAATTTAATTATTAACTCTTAGAATATCTAAATCATCAGTTTCATTAACTACTTTATCATTATAAAATTCGTACAATTAGAACAAAATGATATATATTCTTTTATAAAAAAAATTTTATTCAAATACACGAACAAATACGTAAATCATACAAATTAAGTAATTATTTTATTTAAATGATCATTATTGAAATTTTATGATTCGAATAAAATTTATTTATATTTCTTAAACGTATTGTACTTTATTCAAATAGAATATCTAAGTAGAATCTAAGTGGAATATCTAGAAAAAAATTCCTAATCAATTTATCGAACCGTTTATCCTGTATTTGTATTTGTACGATTCAAATAAAATTATTCCTATTTTTTAAACACGTTCTAAACCAATAATAAAAATATCTATATCATATGAACTTTCTAAATAAATTATTAGATAATTGTTGTTGAAGAATATTTCGAATAAAGTTATTTTTTCCATTTTCTAAACATATTTTAATCAATATTTAAAATATCTTATCAAACCATTCCTATTAATTACTTCTAATTTTTAAACGCGTGCTAATTCAAAAAATTAGGATCAACAAATTTTTAATCCTGTCCCATACATCCTCATAATAATTATTTTCATAAAATAAAATAAAATAAAAATATATATATAATAAATATTAAAAAATATAAAAAATAATTTATAAGATAAAATTGAAAAATATATATATATATATATATATATATATATATATATATATATATATATATATATGTATATATATTTATAAATCTTAATATATATCTTAGCAAATTGTTCTATTCCTCCAACAAACCAAATTATTTAATCAACCAAACTATATGAGCCTTCTTAACACGCATACAACTTATACGTCACAAATCATTAATTTTTCAATATCTACTCGTTTCTTTCCGTTTGTAAAGCTCTTAGAATAATAAACGTAAAAACGATACCGCTGACGGCAATAAAAAAAAAAATCAAACGTCAAAGGTCCCAAAGCTAAATCATTATTGTTTGCATGTGAGGATTCGATCGATCAATATTCTACTCCTTACGTTTACCACATATCATTTATATCTATGCACGTAAAATATATACAAGGTGTCCAATTTAACTCGAATATGACTCCTTTTTTTCTTTTCTTTTTCTCTTTTCTTTTTATTTTGAAAATACAAAATAATGTTACTAAACAATATTACAAATTACATTGTAATAGTAAATAAAAGTAATTTTTAGTCGACGTTATCTTTCTTTGAGAAGTTTCATTTCGTTATTATATAAAACAAAAAAAAAAAGAATTAGAAATCATTATTTTTATGTCATTGTATTTCTTACCTCCAGCAAAAATAACATTGTTTCACGACATTCTTTCATACGAACAAAAATAAGGAAAATATTCAAATGAAATTGTAAATATTTATTACATGTAATGTAATAAATGCATATATTATTGTATTTAAATGTACAACATGTTTATAATGATTTTGCACTTTGATAGAAGAAAACTAAGTTACAAGCCGATAATTAGGTCGCTCCTATGCAAACGTTGTATTTTGTGGTAAACGAAGGTACAGAACCTAATCTGGGTTACTTCTCGTGTATATATGTGCGCCGTTTCTTGAGATTACCATTTTCTTAGCTGAGCTCAAGACACGCAAGGAAACTATGGATTTCCTAAGTACTTTCTTCTCTCTCTCTCTCTCTCTCTCTCTCTCTCTCTTTCTCTCTCTCTCTCTCTCATTCACTTGCCTTCCCTCTTGCCCCCTTCTCTCTTTCTACTTGGACGACTTGCTTTATAGAAGACAGAATTATTTTCTCAAAATGCATACATATGTATACATATATGTACATAATTTATGTATAAACTCGTTTGATAAGAGTCAGATAGGTTATCTATGAATTACGTACAAATATGGAAAATAACATATTAGTAAAAGAAAAAACAAAAATGGTTTCAAAATTATTCAACATATTTATTGATAATTTCAATAATAATGACATTGAATCGAATATTCTTCATCTTGTTTTATTCAATTAGAAAAAAAAAGAAAGAAAAACCGTTTATTCAATGATTTTAACAAAAATATCACTGTTTAAATCACTTCGAATAGCCAAACCTGTATATATTATGTAATTTCGTTTTATATAAGTCCAGATAAATTATGTATGAGATTATGTATATAATATATGAACAAAAAATATTGATAAAAGAAAAGGCAAAATTATTCAAAATATTTAATTGGTCATTTCAATGATAATAACTGTAAATAGAATATTTCTCTTGTTTTAATTGATCGACAATAAAAAAAAATTTCGTTTGTTTTACGATTCCAAAAATAACCTATAATATTTCAAATATGACTCATCCTTTATATACTACATGAATTCCGTTTACTACAAATTAGATACATTAGTTATAAATTATATATAAGATAATATCGATAAAAAATGCCAAAATCATTTATGTTTGGTTGATTATTTCAGTAATAATGATCTCGAATAAAATATTCGTTACCTTATTTTATTTAATTAACACAAAAAAAATTTACATTATTTTATGATTTTTTGAAATAATTACGACTTGTATGATGTTTACTAACTCATTCTCTATATACATATGTACTTACGTATATTTATTAAAATATACATATTACATATATATAATATATATTGAATTATTTAATTTGTTTTATTTTACTCACTTAATTTATATTTCGAAAAGAACAGTTGATAACAATATATATAAGACAAACTGTGTGTGTCTGCGCGTGTATACGTGTATATATCTGTATGCGTAAACGTAATGTATATTACGTAAATAAAATTTGAAAAATTATTTCTCTATAGCAATTAAAAATTCGCTGGTATATAGTAGATACAAAAAATAATTGGAAACCACTGTTCTAGAGTAAAACAATTTATAACAAAAATTTATTTATCTTTATATAATAGGTCTCCTACATATAATGTGGGAAATATGATTATATACATATGCGGGTCCCGTAGCGCAAAAAAGAAAATGTACGAATAAAAAAAATATTTCTTCTTGCATCTAACCTGATAACAACAAATTTTTTATTTCATTTTTAAAAGAAACAAATGTTTTGTATGTATGTCTGTAGGTGTACGTTTCTAATCGATATTTAAAAATTCTTGGAATGAAAACATTAGCTTGTAACCTATATACGCAAACTAATAAGCCATTTGTATGATTTCTATTTAAATGATTCATTCTATATACGTATACACACATACATACACACAATATACACCTATACATATTTACGATATATTTGTATATGCGTATTTCATATTAATGATGATACATTTTTACAAAATCGTTCTTAGAAATGTAAAATATAGTACATTGATTAGAATTGTTTTTTCTACCTATTATCATTCTAAACAACTTTTATTACCGTGCCTTCGTTTTCTTTTTTTTTTTTTTTTCTTTATACAAAGGTTATGTCAACTTCATTCATGCCGCTTATGAAAAAAAAAAATATGATAGATGACAAGTCACGGTTATTTGAATTATTAATAATATTGCCACACAACAATGCCGTCAACGTTACAACGCAGTAAATGTTAATTATCGTCATATATAATGAATTATAATGATCATCAAATAAAAATTGCGTTGTTTCTTGAGACAATAAAAAGAAAAAAAAAATCGGTATAGTTAACTCGATCTATCTATATTCAAAAAAAGAAAAGAAATAAAAAATTTTAAGAAGTAATTAAACAGAATTTGAGTACTCACCTAAAAAAATCATGTAATGTCGATGAGATATCGTTAGATATTTAATCATTACCTTCTTGTACGGCTGGTAATTGTAAACTGTCGTATAATCGGCCATGCTTATATCCGTTTCCATGACAACATGGCATCCAAACCAATAACTTAAGGTCTTTTCACTGCGCATGTACGTTAGTCATTTTCGAACATATTACAATATTTGAAAAAATCTATATTAACATTAATTAAAATTTAATTTCGATCAGTATAATATTAGAACATGATAGATATTTAGATATTAGAATTTTTAATTATAATAGAATATCGAGATTATCGAGATATATTGATTAGACAAAATCGATTATTTGAAAATCTGATATTTGTATCATGCAATAATTCATCATGCATTAATTTGATTAATTTTTGCAGAAAGTTTTCTTTTTCTTTTAATATAATAATAATAATAATAATAATAATAATAATAATAATAATAATAATAATAATAATTCATTATGTAGTAATATAATATAGTGAAAAAGGATATATACTTTTTATGTAAAAAATATAGAAAAATAAATGGAAACATTTACACGACATTTGAATTTCATTTGAAGACTTTAACTTGCCTATAAAAATAATATGCAAATTTTTTATTTACTCCATAATCTTGAAATATAATTTATATTTATGTTCAAAAATTATATTTTTCAATCGAAACTCGAATGGCAAATAACAGTTTTCTTAAAATACTGAAAATAATTGTAATAATTGAATATATACTTATGGATTTATAAAAAAAAAATTTTGATATAAAATTTTAAAAACAGTTCTATCAATTAATATAAAAAAATGAGATAATAATATTATATTTATAATTTCATTATTCTAATTAAATAATTTCAATAGAAATATTGTCAATTTTTTTATAAAACAATAATTTTTATGAATTATTTACTTATCAATGATTGATATTCATATACATATAGCGCTCTCTATATCACCTGTTAATGCGCAAGTCATGTAAGATTTTCTTTGGACAATTATTGTAAACATAAACATTTCGAAAACATATTAATTAAAATATGTCACAAGAAACAAAAAAGTCAAAGAAAAAAGATGCAAAGAAGGAAAAGATAACGCAAGTTCAAAATAATGTGAAAGAAGTTGTAGATGCAAATAAAAATGACAAACCGTATGTATCATATGTTTGTAATTTATGAATATATTTTTTATTCAAGAAAGATATTGATTTAATTTTTACCATATAAATTTAATGCAATATTCATGAAAAATCAAATCTGTTAACTTTCCTTCATCGTAATAAATTATCTGTCATTTTAGGTTAACCATATTATGCATAATAATAATAACAATAATAATAATAATAATAATAATAATAATAATAATAATATTCTGTTATTTTTTAGAAAATATGGACCTTCCATATCCTTCCCATATCAAAGAGTATGGTCACGTTGCGTTCTAATAGTTGGTGTTTTGTTTATTGTATGGTATAACAGTAAACAGGGTAAAGAGATACAATTAGCAAAACAGAAAGATATACTGGTAAGCCGAACACAAAATGTAGAGTGTTCAGAAGAGTATAAAAATGAATTAAGTAAATTTCCTGGTTGTCTACCAGAAAAGTGCGGAAGAGTGGTGACAGATAAATTAGTTACTTCAACAGAGAGTGATGTTTTGTTAAGGCTAGCAATAAATGGTATGAGCCTAGGTAGTTCAGATGGTGGTGTGACTATCTTAGATCTTCATTCTGGTGCATTAAGTAAAGGATCTAAATTCATTAATATCTATGAACTAGAAGGAAAAGATAAAATATTTAATGCTGCAGATTTTGCTATTTATAAGTATGAAAAGCTAATTACTTTGATAAAAATTATATTTAAAACTAATGCTTGAATTTATATAAATATTTATCTTTATCCATAGAGTAGTTAAAACAAAGATTCAACATGCCATAGCACATAATTTTGGAGTAGATGTCGATAAGATTTATTTAACAAAACCGACTTTCTTTTCACAAATGAATAATGTGCCAGCTAAAACTATACATGATGAATACTGGCATCCACATATTGATAAGGTAAAAGAATGCTCTACTATATATTATACTTTCATAAAAATATTTTAAGATTCTTTTTATTTACAGGAAACATACGAGTATTTTCATTATACCTCTTTATTATATTTAAATGATTTTGATAGAGATTTCGAAGGTGGCAAGTTTATGTTTATTAACAAAAACAATGTTAATAGCACCGTAGAACCACGAAAGGGTAAGTCATATGATATTTTACGTTAAAAAAATATTTAATATATAATATTAATATAATCACTTTTTCACTCATAGGTAGAGTATTAATGTTTACATCTGGTAGTGAAAATTTGCATGCAGTTGAAAAAATAAGATCTGGAACTCGATATGCATTGACTATATCTTTCACATGTAATATGAACAAAGCAATTTCTGATCCAAGTTACCGTAATATATTGAAATAAAGTATATTATTAAATCATTATTATCCGTATGTAATAATAATAATATATTAATAATAATTTTATATTATTTAATATTACAATGTTTTAAGAATTGAAATTAACTTCTTACATTCGCACAAAGTATTATTTATTTTATGAATAATTAAAAAAATAATAATAAATAGAAATAAATTGTAATGATTATTACCATAATTGAAAAACTGTAATATAAAATGTTTCAAATACTTCTAAAATAAATTCATAATAAATAGAATGTATTAAAATAAAAATAATAACAATAAAAAATTGATGTGTTTGTGTATATAAATAATATTAAAGATTCTTTTTTAATCATGTTTATGTAATATCAACATTTATTATAATTTATGGAAAAAATATTATGCCAAAGAGAGGCAATTTTCTTTACACTATCGGTAATGTTGTTTACATTTATCGATAAAAAAGTTTTAGCCCCTAGAAATAGATTATGTTTTATTAAACGTTTTGCCTACATTTACATACCTACCAATTTTTATTTCGATTATATCTTTATTAATTATTATTTAAAGTAGTTCCTCAAAATTGATAAATAAAATAAAAAATTATCGAACACGTTCGAAACGAGATTATATTACATAAATCTTATTAAAATACTACGTATAATAATACACAAGTCGGTGCATTTAAGAATTTATTCGATTAATACACATGAATATATAAACAACAACGGACATTATGCTCAACATTGTATAAGTCTGACTGAAGTTATCATAAATATCAACATATCCGCAGATTATTTTTAACAAAAAATTATACTTAATTACTAGCCAAAACAGATCTAATTCCTATTTTGAAAAGGAATGATTAAGTATATTATGTACTATGCACCATCATCTATTTTACATCTTCATATAACAGATGTAATCTCCTTATAGAAAAAAAAGAATAATAATGAAAAGAAAAAGATCTCATTATTTCTTAAAAAAAGAAAATACAATACAATAAAAATGTTGACGTAAGCGGACATACATTAAAAAAAAATATATTTTTTAGCATATATTTTACAAATACCATTTATCATAACGCTCTTCAACAAGCATTTGTTTGTTTTTATTTTTTTGTTTTATTATATATATATATATATATATATATATATATATATATATATATATAATTTTTTACTTAAAACTTTACGTGTGAATATCTTATATCTTTGTAACAACTTAATTATGATATCTCTGTTATGTGCTTTTCATACTGATATTGAAAACAAATAGAGAGAAAAACGACGCAACAAATTATTATTATTATTATTATTATTATTATTATTATTATTATTATTACTATTATATAATAACAGAATAAATATAATGATAATATCTATAAAAACTTAAGAATGGTTACTTTGTCCACCAATAACCATTGAAAAGATTTTATAGTATTTGAGACCTTTCTGAAAAATACACTAGGCACCTCCACCTTTCTTCATCTTTCTAGAATTATTTTCGTGCTTATTAACTACTTATTTAAAGTAGCCCATTCTTTTTCTTTTTTATACACAATTAATTTAAGTTATATTAATTATAGCTTATATATATATATATAAACTAAAGCTCTGTGCTTGGCACGTTCTTTTATAATTTATGTAACAACACATATTTCTTTAAAAGATTGCCGTGATCCAAATCAACAAAGCGAAAGTTCATATTTTAATAAATGATATAAACAGTTACGACGAAGTAATGTTTGTACAAAAGGAACTTTCAAAACTTTGCATACGAGTCGTTATTATCACTAAATTCTATAGATACATATATATCTCTCTTTTTCTCTTTCTTTCTCTCATTAGTGATATTTCTTAGCGAAACAGTATATCACGATACTTTGTAAAACTTAAATCTTCCTTAATGACTTCGTAGATATGCAATAAAATAAAGTATCAAATTTGGTATTGAGAGAACATTGATATTGACAACATTGTATTTTTTTTGTCTTTTAAAATAAGTTTATAGTCGCAAAACGTTTGCTATTTTCTTGACACCATCGCCAGCTAAGATATCTCTATGATTACCTGGTAATTCTTCAACTTTAACTTTTTGCCTACAAATCTATAGAAAAGGGAAGACAAATGTTAAAATTATATCTAAAAAATAAAAAATAAAATAAGAATATATTTGAAGTAAAAATCATTACCTCTGAAAGACCATAATCGTAATTCAATGCTACAAAATTATCTTTGGCTTTGAGTAATGTAATTTCACCATTAAATTTGTCATTTGGTTGATAAAGATTAGCAGCCCTTAATTTTTTGTAGAACAATATTCCAGCGATTTTTAATTCCTCTGGTTTAAATGGTGTATTACCAATTACTTCTAACATTTTATCTAACGTCTGTTCTTCTGTTTGTGTGTCTTTTAAGATACCGTATGCCTGTAAATATTATATTTGATATAAATAAAAATATAAATGGTATTATTATAATATACACACACACATACATATCATTCAACATTAAAAATTTTAAGTTTATTATATTACCTGAAGATAATTGATATCCTTTCTAAACTGTTTCAAGAAGAATGCCAGAGCTTTCCGACGACCATCAGATAATTCATCTTTATTCATCTGATTACCTTGTTTCCCAGTTTTTTGAGTATGTAAAGTGATAAAAACTGGTGAACCATCGAGAAGAGTTAACACAACATTTTCTCCACTTTTTTCTAATTGCAAGCCCATTTCAAAAGCTATACAGGCACCAAAAGAATAACCTGCTATATGGAAGGGACCTTTTTTCTGTACCTGTTTCATGAGCTTTATGTAAAATCCAGCTAATTCCGATATGGAATCAAGTGGTGCATCTTGAGTACATTGAAGTCCCCAAAC
Source organism: Vespula vulgaris (assembly GCF_905475345.1). Lineage (NCBI taxonomy): Eukaryota > Metazoa > Arthropoda > Insecta > Hymenoptera > Vespidae > Vespula > Vespula vulgaris. The sequence continues at coordinate 4,539,528 of NC_066598.1, read as the reverse complement.
AGGTCGTTCTAATAGACCAGCTAAAGTTTTCAGAGGAGATATAATTCCTTCTATAGCATGAATCAAGAACAATGGTGTACCCTTTGAATTCTTTGTTTCTAATTCTACGAGAGAGGTCTTAGGTACAATTTCTGTTTCATAATATTGGAAGAGTAATTCGTCCGTTACATTTTCTGAGATATTATTTGTACTTGGAGCAGCATCATTCGTATCTGTGTTATCAGATGACAATTCCAATAATTTGCTCAACGTCAAGCCACGAATTTCTTGAGCTGATAGAACTAAATCGTAATTCCTTTCAAGAGTTTGTTTTATCTCTGTACCCATCAATGAATCCATTCCTAGATCAGCCAAAGTGTTATTTGGATTCACTGATTTCAGATCTTTGATTCCTAGAATATTTCCAACAGCTTGAACGAGAGTCACTTGATTTGTATTATCAGTCGATTTATGTTTATCTGCTAAAACTATTGACGATAGAACAGGATGTAATTGTTGAAGGAATACGTCTAACGTTGAGAGACAACTACTTATACGTTGTGGAAGGGTACCACCAATTTCTGTATCGTTATCTCCCAGATTTTCTGTAGAAGAAAAAGATAACATTGCGTTAACATTTGTATAAGCATTACCGTATACGTTAAAAATATATTTAAATTTTCATAAGAGATATGACCATACCTAAAATTAAACCAACGTCGCCAATGGCACCCCATTGAATAGCCAAACCAGGTAAACCATTAGATTGCCTCTGTTCTACTATTCTCTCCATCGCTGAATTAGCAAGACCATAATTAGTTTGTCCTAAATTGCCTCTTCCACAGGATACCGATGAAAAGGCAACGAAGTAATCCAAAGAAGGACAATGTTTCCTCGAAGCTAGATCTAAATTCTTGGTGCCATCGATTTTAGGTAATGCAACATTCTTGAAATTGTTTTCGTTAAGATTTTCAATGAAAGCGTCGTTCAAGACAACAGCCAAATTAAATATGCCACCGACAGGAGCTATCTCGTTACTTTCTTTTATTAATTTTTCTGCACCAGCTAACGTAGTAACGTCGGTCGTAGAAATGACAATATTTACACCGGACTCACGCCAACGTCGAACGCATAATGCTTGATATCCTGTACGTATACCTGATCTTGATGTCAGAATGACATGTTTGGCGCCTCGAGTTATCATCCAGTTTGCAAGTTCTAATCCAAATCCACCAAGACCTCCAACAAGTATGTATGATTTGTCTGGATTCATGTATGTTCGTGGAATAGCTGCTACAGTCTTCGAGAACGGTTGTACAACCTTTTGTGTTTCTTCCTCACGAATCTTTAACAATACCTTGCCAATGTGTTTACCAGTAGCCATGAATCTAAACCCTTGTTCAATTTGTTGTTCCGAAAAGACAGTCGATGGGAGTGGCTTCACAGCTCCGCTCTTAATTCCTTCGTTAACCAATCTCACTACCTCTCTTTTCTCTGGACAATCAGTTTCAAATAATGCATCCAAAAGTATACCATGGAACGAAGTATTTTTCAAGAAAATAGACATTCCTAGAAGACTGTTATTTGATAAATCAAATTTGCCAATTTCAAGGAATCGACCATCCCTTGCAAGACATCTTACACTAGCCTGTAATTTTTCTTCTGCCAATGAGTTCAGAACAACGTCAACTCCACGTCCATTAGTTTCAGTTAGAATCAACTGTTCAAAACTGGTATCTCTTGAGTTACCAATATTCCTATCGGTCAATTGTGGGAACATCTTCTTTAAGAAGTTTCTTTTCTCTTGAGATCCTACCGTAGTGAATACTTTACATCCAGCATGTAAAGCTATCGCGATACTTGCTTGACCAACTCCACCAGTACCAGCATGAATCAAAACAGTTTCGCCTGGCCTTAATCTACCGCGTACGAAAAGAGCATAATAACTAGTTGCATAGACAACTGGAATAGTCGCTGCTTCTTCTAAGGTCCACTTATTGGGTACTTCCCACATAAATCCAGGATCCGCTAGCACAGTTGTTGCTAATCCTCGGGATCCTACCATTCCCATGACTCTTCGTCCTTTGGTATCTCTACCAGAAAATTCAAGACCTAAGATACAGTCTTGAGTAGCCATATCACCTGGCAATGCATCTGGTGGTAACTTTCCGGTAGCCAACATAATGTCTCTATTAAACATGCAAAGTGTATTAAGTTATTAAACAGAATGAATAAATAAATGGAAAATCTCAATTGGAAAATTACCTGAAGTTTAATGGAGCGTAATAAACACTACACATTTCAGTGTCTGGATATTTTTCAGGCTGATAATAACTCAAAGAGCTTTCAATCCATCTTAAACTTGTCAAATCACCTCTAATCAAAGTATTAATGTAAGCATGTTCGACCTGTAAAGACGATGCATCGTTCTGTTGCTCCAAACGTAAATGACGATAACTTCCCCAATGACCTCCCTTCAATACATTGGCCACTAATTGCTTGTTCAATTGTTCAGCATAAGATCGTGAAGTTAAAGAAAATTTCGGCGCATTTTTGTCTTGAATGAAAACGTAACGAGCGTTGCTTCCACCACTCTCAAAACGAAGACAATTCATGAAACCGATTAAACCTACGAAAGGAAACATTTCTATCATTATTTATCAATCCTGATTCATTAATAATGATCATAAAAGATACAGAGTGTCATAAATAAAATAAATAATAAGTGATTCTTTCTCATAAGTTAAGAGTTCGCAAAAATTCAATTCTTTTGATAAAATGATCGGTTCTTATGATAAACAAAGTTTTCATCCTGTATAATCTTCTCATATATAATTAGATAAAAAATAAATTTACCAAGTAATTGTTCCCCTTGACTAACTAAAAGAACCTCTTGACCTTCTGTTTCAGATTTATTCAATGCAGCTTTAACTCCTTCGAGCCATGAGAAATTTTTTTCAGTAATTTGTATAATTATTGGTTGTCCTTTCTGTTCGAGTTTCTTCAAAAGTACATAAGTCTTCCCAGCATTAATTTGTGTACTAACGACCGTCAATCCAGTACCTTTCAATAATTTCACGTCAAAATTTCCAGTCTCTTCCAAAATAATGAAACCCCCATTTTTCAAAGAGTTAGATAAATTTCCTAGGACGGTCAGAGATTTATTACTAAGTACATCGGCTGCTAATACAAGATGTAAATCCTGTCCAGCAGGTGCATTGTTTATATCCTTAGCTACAATCTTTACGTTAGATTGATCCAAAGATGCAGCATAATTATCTGGCGAAGTAGCGATCAATTGTAAGTCAACCTATAATAAGAAAAAAAAGATTGATTTGTACAATTTTGTTCATCCTCATCGACATTTTAACAAGTTTATCATTATTATACTCACATTAATTATTCCAGGTTCACTGTACAAAATTTGTAACACCAATGACGACAATAACGCTTCTGCTGCTCTTTCTCCAGCTACTTCAGCTATTTTCAATTTCATACTGAGCATGTTCTCGTGGACAATACCCAATAAAACAGTTAAAACATGTAACTTAGCTTTATCAGGATCTTCAGAAAGGATTTGATAATTTTCATACGGTACGAAAGTATATCGTTCATGTTTGGGTGTTGCTTGAATTTGTTGTCTCCTTGGTGCTAAAGATGCTTTTAAACCTCTCATTTCAACACCACCTGACTTAATGCAAGAAATATTTGTATAGTTATAAACTGGAAGACTTCCTCCTTCTTGTGGGAGTTCGTTCACAAATTTCAGATGAACGGTAGGATTAATAGAAACATGTTGTATACGTGTTGGAATATATAACTCTTTGACACTCTTGCCAAGTATAGAGAATTGAAGCATAGTATCCAAAAATGAAATCCAATCGTTATTCCAGAAAAGTTGTCCATTGATTCCTCGATTATCTGATACCTTGATACCTTGGAAAATACCACTGTAATCGTAACCACGTAGTCTGAGATCCTTATAAACGTCTTTTGTATTTAATTCCATAAGAGCAGATTCATCTTGAGTGGTAGGAGCTGGTAGGTTCAGTTGTTCTTTTTCGATGTCGTCTGGCAGACGAATTTTACCAGTAACTGTAACTGATCCTCCTTCGCAAATCTCGAAATCACCACTACCATCAAAGATGTTTATCAAGAACTTCACTGAGCCTTCTTTTGGAATGATCGTAGCACGTTGGAACTGTACGTTTTCAAAAACCACTGGCATCTGTTCATAATCAACATTGTTAAGTTTTGCAAATGTTTTCCATACGATTGTTAAATAACCAGTCGCAGGGAATAAAATTCTTCCATCGATCGTATGTCCACTAATATAAGCATCTGTTTCTTTGGATAAATCAATTTCTACGATACTTTCTCCAGAACGAGCTGCATTCTTTGAAAAATTAGCTACACTCCATAAGGTCGAGTGATCCCATTTAACAAGGGAATTTAACATTGGTGTGCCACGGCCAACAGGATAGTTGATAAGTGGATACAATTTGGAAATTTTTGGTTGTGCACCTGTGGCATATAATTTTCCTATGTTGCTTAAAAGGAAGTCTAAATTATCGTTATGATCTCTTTTATGAAGGGCGATGTTTGTTACAGTTGGAGGTAAAGATCTGCGTAGAATTGCTTGGAGTAAGCAATGAGGTGCAATTTCTATAACAATTGCATTTTCTGGCACATAAACCAATGCTTCTTGGAATAACACGGGCGACAAAAGATTGTTCACGTGATATGCAGCTGAGCTAAGCTGTGCGAGTGGACCACTCCAAGCATTCTCTGGAATAGAACTCGAGATCCATCTGGCAGAACGTTGCTTTGGATTTGGAATAATTTTCTCAAGTACTGTACGTAATTTTGGTCCAACTGATGCTATGTATTTGCTATGGAAAGCAACACCAGAACTGTCGACAAGTTTGGCGAAGATATTTTGGCTCTTCAATACATCTACGAATTTAACAACAGAATCGACTGGGCCAGAGACTGTTACGGAATCAGCAGCATTGTGACAAACCGGTGATACGTCAGGTGGGCAAACTTTTAATGTTTCCTCCCAGCCGAGACCAACTGCAGCCATACCTCCAAGTGGTAAGTTGGATTCTAATATACATTTACCTCTCCAATATGCCGCTAAGACTGTTTGTTCAGGTGTAAAAGTACCATCGGCATAAGCACAGCCTAACTCTCCAACAGAATGTCCAATGATACCATCTGGATGTATATCCAATAACGTTAATAAATCAACAAAAGCAACCTGAATAGCAGCGATTGATACAAAACTGTTCAATACGTTCTTAAAACTTTCGTTTGTTCCATGTAGAATGAGATCGATCAGATCAATGCCTTCTGGTTTCAATGCTTCAGCGCAACGTTGCAAACTACGTTGAAAAGTTTCAATGCAAAAGAGTTTTTGTCCCATACCTGCCCATTGCGAACCCATGCCAGAAAATATAAACCATATAGGTTGTTTGGATGAACTATTATATTGACCTACTTCACGAATATTAGAGTTTCCTAATATTTCAAATCCACGTACAGAATGTCCAGATATATTATTAGCATGTATATCATGTATTATTGAAATAAATTCATCGTCCTGTTCGTATTCTTTGATTGTATCTAACAAAAAGTTAACAGCTTCTTCAGTACGACCAGATACATTTATGAGTTTCGGTAATTTAGTTTCCAGTACTGGTGATAATTTTGGTTTTGGATTACTGCGTAAAACAATATGTGCATTTGCTCCACCAAAACCAAATGAGTTCACTGCTACTAAGCCACCTTTCCATGGTGTTGGTTTGTCAACGACCTGTATCCTTCCATCCAACAACGAAGGTATGTTAGTATTAGGATTATTAAAATGTAAGTTGGGTGGAATAATGCCAGTTTCCATTGCGAGAAGAATTTTTGCAATTGAACATAATCCACTGGCTGGTTCGGAATGACCCATATTTGATTTAACCGATCCAATAAGCAAGGGTCCTTTCCTGTTCTTACAAAATATATCTGCAATCGAGTTGATTTCTTGTGGATCTCCTACTTTCGTGCCAGTTCCATGAGCTTCAACGTAAGCTACATCAGCTGGATTAACACCACATTCTAAGTACACCTCACGCATCAACCTATTCTGCATATCTCCGTTGGGAAAAGTAATTCCTTGAATCTTGTTACCATCCACATTTGTTTTAGAATTAACAACAGTGGCATAAACTCTACGAGCATCCTTCGATTTTTGCAACAATATTGCCACAGCTGCTTCTGCTCTTACGTAACCCTTTCCATCGGCATCAAAAGCTTTGCACATACCATCCAAAGATAACATGTTTAATCTGTGGAATTGTAGTGAACTTGTTGGTTTCAAAAGTAGATTACAACCACCGACTATAGCTGAGTCACATTCTCCAGATCTCATTGAAGATATTGCCTGGTGCATTGCGTATAATGAAGATGAACAGGCTGTGTCTACTGCGTAGCTGGGTCCTTGGAAATCGAAAGTGTAAGAAATTCTATTGGGGAACATTGCCCGGCAACATCCAGTCAAACCATATCCTGTTCAAGTATACATATATGATATATTATTATATAATATTATACAGAGTAATTTAATAATTTCTAACAGATTATAAGCATGACATAATGATAACGATATTTTTTGTAAAGAATAATTGCTTTGGAGATACGAAGTTACGTATAATGAATGTATATATATATACACACACACACTTTAATAAATTGATATATCTTTCTCTTCACAATGTATAATTTTGAATAACCTTGAACTTAGGCCTTGTCTTGAAAATTGCTATCACATATAAAAATATGAAGATGACCTTCATACTTCTTATAATCACCTTTTAAAAAAAAGATCATCGATGGCATATCATAGTTATTTCTATATCATTCAAGTCGAAAGATTTTTTTTTAATTCTCATTTAGAGATATTTAAAATGGTAATAATCGTATACAGAATGACTTAAAGCAAACGGATAACCTGAATATCGTTTATAGCTTTGAAGGTAGAAAAAAACGTTTATGATAAAAGTAGTTTGAATTTGAATGAACTATAACGTTTTACCTAATATTTTTTCCATCTTTAAAATCATAGAAGATAGTAAAATAATTTGTTTTAATTGAATCATCCTGTACATTTCTAATAAATATAATAATTTTATAACTAATTGTATCTAGGAAAGTAGAAAAATCAGTAAATAGAAAATCAATAAATCTATAGGCACTATTCATGGTTCACTAACATGAATTACATGTAAGTACACACCATTGACGGTTTCTGGATCTCTTGTCCAATATTCATCAGATTCCGAAGAAGAAACACCAATGAATACACCAGTTCTTGTGCCTCTTAACGAAACAGGATTGATGCCAGCATCGATAATAGCTTCATAGGTTATTTCCAAGAGCATTCTAAGCTGTGGATCCATTACGTGAGCTTGCTTAGCATGTACGCCAAAGAAAGTGGCATCAAAAGACTCAAGATCTTTAATTTTCCCACTTCTGGTTGGTAAACCATATATACCAGAGGGCCAACGACGTTCATCATCTGTGATTAAATCGATTCCATCGAATAATTGTGCTTTAAATTCTTCTATATTAGATGACTCTGGTAGACGACCTACAAAATTATTTAAATTAGTTATAAATACAATAAGAAAGATATTAATATAACGAACCTTAAAAATATGTTCGTACAAATATAATTTGGATATACCTGAGAAACCACTTATGACAATATCCTCATTGAGACTATGGGGAACACCATTCGAAACGACTGGCTCCCGTACGATAGGACTGTTAACACCTTCGAACCGAGCAGGCATTTCTGGAGCTTATTTTATTTCTTTGTTTAATTATACACACTTCCAGGATTCTTGAAGTGTTTCTGGATAATTTAGTAGCCTAGTGGACAATAGGCTGAAAATTAAAAAAAATATATACATTAAGTAAATGATTAGATGAACTCTATTTTTATTTATTTATAGTAGTACTTTACAAGTCTACAAGTACATCCAAATTTACAAGACTTGCTTTTATAGAAATAAAAAAATTAAAAAAACCTTTTGCCGTCTATATCCTTACATTCTGCGTCTTAACTTCTAACATCTACCAATTATTTGTTTCTGCATTTTTGAACATGTATTTATTGTACATATTGAACATGTACTAGTTTATTCTTATTTATATTTTATTATGTATATCTTAACCATAATTGTCTTTTTATCTATAATTATTCATATTTTATTATAATTATCTAATATATATTTTATATATAATATATTTATATATCTTTATATTTATATATTTATATATTATATATAATATATATTATATATAATGTATCAAAATAATGATAAATAAAATTAAAAAAAAAAACGAAAAGCAAGTACAAATCATAATTTTCTTGCTATTAATCTATACTATGAAATATTTTAATCAATAATTGAATAATTAAAAAATATATAATCCACGAAATGACAAGTAGGATTTAATCTACAATTATCGTTGCTGCGCGTGCTAACTGATTCAACCAAGTTCATGGCCACAAAAAAATTTGTCTTATCATAGAATGACTACATATTATACATATATTTACATATATTTACATACATGTATTTTTGTCTTTTTTCAGATTATGAAATTATAAGCTTAGTTGATAAAACTGTAAGCCTAATTACAAACTTAAAAAGTTTCGAAAAAAATAATTAATTTTTTAAATTCTTCAAACATTTCTAACCCACCTTGTAGCTATGAAATACATACACATACGTGCGCGCAAAAAAGAATTATATATTTCCATAATTACATAAATAATAATATTTCCTATCAAAAATGTTCTCAACTTTAACTTAACACAACATAAAATGTTATCAATTTTTAACATATCTATTTAATGTTTTATGTGATATTTGATAAAAATGCAAAAATATGAACATTATTATCAAATACTTTATGTGTATGCCTGTGTATTTTTCATATATATGTTCATATACACTTACTGACAAAAGTTAAGAAACAAAATAATCAATTACCCATTTTTATAAATTCTTTATCTTCCGAAATACATAAATTGAAACTAAAAATAGTATAATGAGATAATATTTCACACATCATATTATCTCATTATGCTATTTTCAATTTCAACCTATATTTTTCAAAAGATAAAGAATATTATATAAAATGGACAAACGATTACTTTATTTCTTAACTTCTGTTAGTATATATGTGTATGTATATAGTATATATACTATATATATATTACATATCGCACGCATATACAAAAGAAAATTGAGTGTCGTTTAAAGCAACAGTGAATTCCATGACATGACATGTCAATAATTAATAATGCAGAAATTTGAAAAATAGTATTACATTTCTGTATATTATATTCTGTATAAAATTTCAATAATTCTATCTTAAACAATACAAGATCAAAACAAAAAATATATTATTAGAGAAAAAAAAAATTTCTTTTTCTTTTTTCTTTGAATATAAATTTTTATGATGATATTTTTTTAGATGATAAAAAATTGTTACATTAAATCAGCATGGAATTTATAACGAAGTAAATAATTTTAATTGATATTATCTTCAATATAGTATTAAAAATAAATATAAGAAAAAAAAACATCCATGTTGAATAATCATCAAATGATTTTCTTTTTAAGTATGAATTTTTATGAGCTCGGAACAAGTGTTTACGAATTCTATCTACGTTATCTAAGAGAAAGTTCACATGTTATCGACTTTCGCTTTCAAATTAGATTTTCATTAAAAGAACAGTAAGAAATAAATTTGTCAACATTCTTAATATTTCATTTATAAAAATTTCTCTTATATATGCACATATTCATATACAATGTGCGCGTGTGTCTACCTATTTCATCTTACATTATCAAAGAACAAAATTAACATTTGACATCGCACGAGCTATCATATATAATTACTACTAATTTTTTTCTTTCTTTCTCTCTTGAAAATATTTTGATTGAAAAAATTCTATGCTTGAATTTCATAAAAATTCAAAGCACTGCACATTCCTATCGAATTTCACTGTCAGAAAATATTTAACTTAAAACTCAGAAACGGTATACAATATTATTAATGTTACATTATATCTCAAATAATAAAAGAATGACCATTTAAAAATGTCCTTTAATTGATGAGATTACAATTACAATATTACAATTAATTAATATTATTATTTATTCTTTAACAATAACCGATATTTATCACATTCCATTATTTATTTACCGAATAGATGTTGTTTGACAATACTACAAAAAAATAATTAGATATCCTAAATAAAAATGTTATACACACACACAGCATTGTGTGCATGTATATGTGTGTGTGTATGTATATATATAATAGTATAGTAATAGTAGTAACAACATTACGATAGAGATTATGTCGAAAAAAAAAAAAGAGAAATGTATTATGTAAATACGAAATGACCGTAATTTTTGTTTATTTGGCATTCTGTTTCTGATGGTAAATGTTCGATTCAATGTCACATGTATCGAATATTTATGTATGTATGTATATGTATGTAATCTGTATGTATATATATGTAATGTATGTATATATGTATGTATATGTATGTATGTATGTATAAATATATATGTATATATATACAGTGATATTGCTATCTACAAATATGAAGACTGAAAAAATTAAAGAAGTTCCACTTCAATTTCGTACTTTAAGTAATAAATTATTCTACATTTTTGAAGGTCTTTCGTCGTGAGATAGTACTCGTTAATCGTAACGTATAAAATGTCACGAACATCAAGAATGTGTCGTGACCTGTTCGACCACGTACTCTAATTTACGCCTACATGTCAGTAATATATTTCTACAAATCATGTGATCCGAAAACGTCCTCGAAAATTTTTCCTCAATAATGCATAATATATAGATAATAATTATGTATCTACGTATTCTTTTTTTTTCTTTTTCCCTTTACATTAAGTTAAAAAATTGCATTGATGATAATAATAGTAGTGCATACGCACGCATACACGCGCGCACACACACACACACACTTGTACAATTTAGAAAAATGAACAATATAAACAAAAATCAATCTATAACGATCGAAAGATAATGTCCTGCTTTTTTTTTATTTTATTCCTATTTCTATTAATTTCAGAAATAAATATGATAAAATTTAATTTCTTGATCAAACGAGAGAATGATCAGTCAACGTATTTTTAGAATAACTGAATAACTTTTTTCTAGATATTTACGAGTCTCAAAAGTTCACATTCGAATCTCAATTTCTTTCCTTTTTTTTTCTTTTTTCTTTTTTGATTTCAGAGTTGTTAAAAATTTACGTAATATTTCACACATAAAACAGAAATTCATTCTTATTAATTATAACGTTACGAAAGATCAATTTGAAAAAAATATAATTTAAATCTCGCCGAGCAAGAATCATAAGTTAAGCATATAAGTATTTTTGTATTCAAAAAGATTAATTATACGTGAATTTATCACTAACTCTATTAAAATGCTACATGCACTTTATTAATAACTAGAAAACCGTCTCAATTGAATCGTATAGACTTAATGAAAGGTAAAAAAAAAAGTACTACAAAGTAAAAAAAAATTATGTGTGTACTAGTTACGTACTAATATATAATGCTTGACAAAGGCCAAGATTAGAAGTATTAGAAATTATTCGTTCATAAATACGTTAAAAAAAAAAAAAAAAAATTATTGAGCGAATAGATATTGAAGCAACGTATGTTACCTATAATGCCACGTTTTTGCGAAAATTATGATATTACGATAAAGTTTCGTCCTGAATCCTCTCGAGGACTCTTTTTCAGTAGGGTTCTTCAGAACGGACTTTATAGATCGAACTCCTAGACCATGTTTCGTGTAATCGCACAAAATGTCGAAAATTTCGTTAAAGTGACGAAAGAAAGTACCATAGATCGAATATTATCGTTAGCGTAATTGAAATCTGATTAAATTTTAGATCTATCTGTATACAACCGAAAGTTTCTTGAGATGGAACGAGACTGTTCATTCGACTCATAATCCTACATGATTTCTATTTTGGAGATAAGAAAAGAAAGAGAAAAGAAAAAAAAAAGAAAAAGAAAAAGAAAAAGGGAAAAGAAATAGGAGAAAAATGATGATGGAACTTAGGTAAATAATAGAAAGGAAAAAAAACGATCCTTCTCATTAATCAGAAGCATGTTACGGATTATGCATCTCCGATATGTTCATTAACAGTTTTTCTAAACTACTAAGAAAGCAAAAATTAATTATTTAAAAGAATCTTTTCATTCTTAAATACAAATATTTCGGGTCTCCTAATTAAACTATTTCTATAGGATACGTTTAAGCACATCTTGATTAAATGATAAATATATTTATTGGGATTGGATTTGCCTGTCTAAAAATACAATTAATAAAACAAAATATCTAAATTGTTTTAGAATATCAGCATTTAGAATTCTATTTGTCTATTTGTCAGAATTATTTATTCGAAATATCGTAAGATATTCAAATAAACGAGTGAAATCAAAGCATTTTAAAAGGAAATCAAATGCATTACATATGCTTCGATACGGAACAAATAATTAATATGTGAACTGACACTTTTTAGTTTTGTCCTATTTATATATATTCTTCTTTGATAGTGGTGATAAACATTGTTTTATAATACATAAATACATAAAGAATAATTGATATAATTTACACACACATACACAGAAGCATACGATATATAATAGTAAATATAAAAGTAATAATATGTGCATTCCAAACAAGTGATTAATTTTTCTCTAACTTGAATTTTAATTAGAATTTAAATGTAATCGTAAAAAATATATAGTTAATTATATTCTTTTACATAAAAGGAAAAGAAAATTTAAATGTAATTGCAAAAAATATATAAGTAATAATATTTCTTTACATTAATGAAAAGAAAAGAGAAGAAAAAAAAAGAAAAGAAAAAAGAAAAACCCTGTTGGAATAATCTAACTTCTATTCCGAATTACGTTTTTCACTTTTTTTTTACATATAGAATCTTATTAACAATATAACAAAAAATATAAAATATAGATATATACATTTAATGAATTAAGTATATTAAAGTATTTGTAGTCTTTGGGTTTAGAAATGTAATACTTGCTCAATTTTTCAATTCTGTCTATTTTATCTAATTACAGTATTGGAAATTTTATAATATGCAATATATAGTATAAAAATATCACATCCCTATTTTTATTCAAATTATTAAATGCTTGCCATTGCGATAAACATTGCTTATAAGATGTTTTTAATATATAAAACGAAACTACAAAATTTTCTAAAATTTAACAATATTTCAGAAATTGAAAATTAGCATTACAAGAACGGCTTAATCTGTATTTCCCTTATTTTATCATAAAATTTTATCATACAATCATTCGTTCAAAGTACATTAAAATGATGCCCTTGAATTGGTTTATCGTAACTCTACTTCGTATGAGCATTACGAAATGTGACCTTCTTTATTATTCTTTAAACCGATTTAAAAATTTGAGCATCAATTTTCATAAGCAAATAAGCAAACTCGTTTATTTTACGAAAGCACATCGCTCAAATATATAAATGAAAATCAGTAATGAGAATAGGAGCTTCTTTTCTTTTTTCGCATATTTCAAGAATACCATACGAAACTTATTTTTCAGAAAAACTATTTTTACGCACTAACATTGAATCCTAAACGTATTTCTTGATAGATTTTAATTAATATTTTCTCATTTTAAAAATAAAGGTTTTTTAAGCGATGACATGAACTTTTTCAGACTTTCTGTCATCAGAAAATTTGAAAAAATTAACTAAGCATTATCTTTAAAATAAGATCTTACTTATCGTTTGTTTATATTATTGTTTATTTATAAAATCGATCAAAAATTGTATATCTGCATTCACTGTTGATGTAAATATTATTTTCAAGAATTTTCATGAAAACATTTTTTCTGAAAGATATCATTTTATATAATGTTCGAACGTGCGAAGAAAAAAGAATAAGCTCGTAACACATTCATTTAGATTCATTATTCATATATATTACGAAAGATTGATTTGAATGAGTTTTAATGTAAATTTTTACAATGATAATAATCAGAAGAATATTAATAGTCGATTTAAATATTTCCTTGTTGTAAAGCGATATCAATTAACTAATTAAAAACAATAGTAACATACTAATTAATATTGCTGTCTCATCTTGATATAGTGTTAATGTATTAAATGCGATTTGTTATTGATATGGAAAAAGATATATGATCATTAATTCAGATTATCTGTCCCTTTTCACTGAAAATATGTAATTTATTTAGCATATGTGAAAAAAATAATTAATTATAAAGCGCAGAGTAAGTAATTTTAATAGGTCGTAAACTAATAGATTATATATTGAGCCCATAATATATGTATTATTAGTCTAAAACATTAATACTTATATTACTGGCGCGTTTAAAATAATCAATTTCTTAAATAAATAAATATATATATATATATATCCATTATAATTAGAAGTGATTATTTTAATAGCTCTCATATCCATTATAATAGATTATGCTCAGAATTGCTTTATTTTTTAATCTCTCAATTGAAATAAGACATATAAAGACAGTTCTTTAATTTTAAATATGACACTGGCAAGTTAGTTATTAAAAATTGCATGACAATTCAACAATATGCTAAGTATTTAGCTGTTGAAGATAAAGAGATTAAAAAAAGATGGATTATAAACAAAATGTTGGAAATGTTACCACCCAAATTTCATCATTTTTTTACTATCTTGGCTATAATGTTAATGATGCAAATAAGAATCTAAGTATGATGTTTAAAGTGATATTGTTACTGTTAAATTTAATTTTTTATGAGAAAGTTTGTGTTGAAAAAAAATCACTGAAACTGAAGCTTTTCTGATAGAAGATCAAAATGAAAATTCAAGAAAAAAATTTGAAAGTTCTAAATTCAAAAATTCCAACTCTGAAGATTCAAATGATGATTAATAGTCTGACAACTTGGATTTTTATGATTTTAATTCCATCCAACTATTCCATCCAACTATTCCATTAAACCAAACTCAGCATACAACTTTAAATCTGTGTGATTGTCATATCTTAAAGATGCCTGCTAAATTCAGAGATTATATAATGGGTCATTACTACAAAGGAAACCAAGTGAATATGGCTACGATGGAATAAGTTGAACACATTTCTATCTTAAAAGCCTTGAAAGATGAAAAGTAATATAAAGAAATATCTGAAGAATTTAATCAAAATGAAAATCTGAAATTTGATAGAACCTTCAGAACGGATTAAATCTTTAACTTGTCGCTGGCTCTTACGTCAAAAACAAGACAACAAGATTCAAAGTCACATTTTTTGCTAGAGATTTTAAATAAAAGGAAGAGATTGATTATTCTGAAACATTTAATTCTATTGCTTGCTATCTATCAATTTGATTAATCCTCAGTCTTATAACTTCAAACAAAATTGTATAGTTCTCATATCCGTTAAGTAAACCTTATAAAACTTTTGTTTTATTTTTAACTCTGTGTAACTTTGAACTCATATATTCATATATGTATTTTATTTCATTTTACGTTACAAAATTTGTTTGACATTACAAAATTAATTGTCTGCCTATATTCAAATAATTATTTGCTAATTATACTAGTATATTAGTATTATAAGTTATTTTAGTATAACTATACATTATAAATATACTAGAAACTATTATTATACAATAGATAGAATATTATATATAGACACTTATAAGTTGTAATAATTATATACTAGTATAACTATACTACACTATACACTAGTATATACGTATATGTATATAATTTATAGCACATAGATTTCACTTATATAATTTTCTTTTTCATAAAACAAATTTCAGTTATAAAAGCTTAATATTAAACAAAATTCTTCTCTTTCTCACCAGATGGTAGCACTTCTTATTTTCTTATCCTTTCTTCTTCTTATTTAACAAATTTATCGATCTTTACATATTATCTGCCGAATATATACGCTAATATTATTTAAAATAGTAAACATTATGTTATAATAAAGTAATCAGGTAATCATCTTTCCTCCTTTTTCAATTATTTATGATTATCTATTTTTTGTTCTATTTCTTCTTAATATTTCCTAGTCTCTTATTTTACCAAATCCTCTTAAAAGTTTGTTTCATTTCTCATTTTATATATCTCATTTAATCTACTCTTTATTACTTTCATTTTTTTACTTTAAAAAAAGAAAAAAGAAAAGAGAGAAAAGAAAAAAAACAGACAGAAAAAAGAGAAAAAAAAAGTAATAGAATTCATTTATTAAATTTTTTTTTCAATATTGCAACAATCGGACAAAAAAGAATTACGTCTAACTTTACGACGAAGAGGAGAATAATTTAATCCGAAACCATTGATTAAGGTCAACCACATATGCATCCATAATAGATCGATGGAACAGGCGATCGGTAATAAGATACTCGGGTGTATATGATATAGACACACGTTGATGAATAATCATAACGAAATAACTCGTTTTGGAAGCATGCCTTATTTATTAATTGTTTTCTAGATAATAATATCTTTTATTGTTTTCGAATACCATTACCTTTCTTCCAACGAATATTTTTAGTTTGGCATTTCAATTCAAAGAAATAATTAAATGGATAACAGTATTCAATCTTTTTAATTTATATGAGATATGATATCTGAGAGTCAAATAAAGAAAACGCACGTCTTAATCTGTTAATCGTGTCAACGGTATACAAATGAATATATCCAAGGAATACAAATATTGCTCTTAAAATATATTCAAAACGATCAACGCTTCTCACTTTTCTTTTTTTCTTCCTTCCTTTTTCATTCACAGATTATTTATAACATGCTACTTTACCAAATGATTCTTTACCAAATCTTTCTCTTTCGTCTTCTAAATCATAGATATACGCAGAAACATGAACAATTCGTTT
This sequence comes from Vespula vulgaris, assembly GCF_905475345.1. NCBI lineage: Eukaryota > Metazoa > Arthropoda > Insecta > Hymenoptera > Vespidae > Vespula > Vespula vulgaris. Next base: position 4,522,527 of record NC_066598.1, on the reverse strand, counting down.
TCTTTTGTCAACTTTCTGTTATCTTTCTATTACTTTTCTGTTTTTTTATGAAAGGAAAAAACGGAAAAAGAAAATAAAAAATTAATTTAGTGATCTTACATACATATAGACAAATACGTAAAAAAATAAAATTTAAGATTACAAAAAAACAATTGAATTCAACATTTTCTATTAATTTTGTAAAATATTCATGTAAAAATTAATCATTAAGAATGTGTGTGCGTATATAAATTTTGATATTTTGTATGAATATAATATATGATATGATATAATTTAACAATATATTATAATAATTATATTAATTTAATGGAAATTAAAAATTAATTAATGAATTAAATATAATTAATAATATTATATATATATATATATATATATATATATATATTAACATTATATATTACTATTGTCGATATTGAAAGACAATTTTTTTTTAATGTATGACCGACAATAATATGAAAGAAGATAAAATAATTTTTATTTTTATCAAAATTTATCGAAAACGTTAGAAAATCATTAGCATTTCTAATCTCTAAAAAACAATTAGCTTTTTCTAATCTCATCAATTGAATATGATCTTGCATCACGTTCCAAAAAAAAGGTATAGAAGAAAAAGAAATAGAAATAAAGAAAATCTTTGAATAAATTACTGAAGTCGAAATCAAAGATCAACCACAAACTGCGACATAGACGTAACATTCAAAACATTCGATACGTGGAATCGTCATTATTGACACTCATTTAAAAACTTGCTAGAATGATGATATATGTATTGTATATAATATATACGTATACGTATATTTCTGGTGTTAATTAGAGAGACAAGTGTTAAAGAAAATGAGAATATACGTAAATCATTTGAATGAATTTTAACTTCTCATCTCATTGACTTTCAAATAAAACATTTTCTTTTCTCTCTTTTTTCTTTTTTCTCCTTGAAAAAAAGTTTTTTCAATGTTCGGTGCATGGATTAATGTTTTACAAACTTAAGACGAAGTTATCACGAAGTTAATAATATTTCTGCTATCTTGAATATTTAATGTACACAAACCCGCACGCGCGCGCATGCGTATAAATTTTGTTACAATACATGTATTTTATACACACACACACACACACACACACACACACCATATAGATATACATACTTGTAACAAAAAAACTCTACTCGAATAATATATACAAAAGGATTTGTAATATGAGTTAACAAAAAGTTAAAAAAAAATGTTTATCGTATATGTAACATATAGCATAATCGATTACAATTATATCGAAACATCATATAACAATCCTTGTAGCAGTTTTTTTGCACAATACGATCATAATTCAATTCAGGAGGAAAGGAGATATTTTTTCATAATATGATGTAACAGAAATAATATTCAAAACATTTGATATATGGAATCGACATTATTAACATTCATTTTAAAACTCATTTAAATACATTTATATATATCTAGTTATTTATTACGTATAAGAAAATTATATAAGGAAAATGGCGGATCATTTGAATAAATTTTAACTTCAAAGGAAAGATTTTCTCACGAAATCACATCATAATTAATTAATTGTCATGATCGTATGATTTGTCGTCATTCGATTTTCTTTTTTTCTTTGTGCTATGTTCAAAAGACAGGCACTGATTTCTCTGTAGTAGCATCAATGACGCCAAGAATTTGAGTAAATGTCAATATTTATATAAATTTTTCAATTCAATTATCATTACTACAATAGTGTGAAGATCCTCAGTAAGATAAATTCATTAATTATAATTATAAATCTCAATTTATCTGTTGTAGATAATATCTCATTCCATGTTTTACTGACTAACAAATCTGTAAAGATATTGAGAAGCTTGAAAATAAAATTCGATCGTAATCGCTGTCGTTTTTGACGAAAGTGTAACTCAATTACGGGAAAAAATCATTAAAAATCTAAGGAGAAAAGAAGTGCTATATGTGCAATTTTACCGATATTACATTTCATATATAACTGTAGTCGATCACACTCTCTGTTATATCCATCTAAAAATATAAGCTATTTAATTTGTAATGATATCCATGTAAATAAGAAAAAAATAAAAAAGAAAAAATCAAATTTTTTGAATACTTTATTATAAATTGATAACCACTGGGGATCAACCTGAAATTATCAGTCTAAATTGATTCAACTAAATAGTGACAGATATCCAATAAATAAAATTCCAATACACATGATTAGATTGATAAATATCAATAATATAAAAATTAAAATCTTTGTGCGTTTATGACTTCCCTATAACTACAATTCAGCTTTGTTTTATCTATGACGTCATGCTTGACACAAGGAAAATATACTAATTATATATATATACATATATATATATATATACACGCGCGCGCACACACACACAATATATATATGTATATATATATATATATTATATATATATATAGTATATATATATAAATACATATCACACATATTGTATTTGTACCTGTATATATAGGATGTATCATACATGTGGGTCCATGGCAGACAAATATTTAATGTATGACCTTCATGAATGTAATTCAGCTGAAGCAAGAGGTCTGTACGTGAATCGTTTTCCTAATAGACATCTATCAGATAAGAAAACATTTCAAAGATTAGATGAACGTTTACGAGATACAGGTTATTATATCTGGAATTTTTGAAAGATTGCAACATTTTTCTGATACGAGTTTGATTGGAAACTTATATACAAACCGAGAGTAAAGAATAACGGATATACAAAAATGGGTATAACTTTGAGACAAGGTTAATTGTGATAACTTTTTTTATACGAACTTTTATTCGTTGTATTTCCTATCTACTCGTAAAAACAGGTCCTGACATTATGATACATATCCTTTATATAAAGGATCATAATAAAACATTATGAACTAAATATAAAGTAAAATAAATATAAAAAGAACAATTTCGTATACTACGAATAACTTTTATCTCGCACTCTTTTACTTTTTCTATTTCCCCTTATCTCTTATCGTATTTCGAATGACCTAATCTCACCGTATGTGTAATCAAGAAAGAGAATGATTCGCTGAATTATTACTCATTCAACGTTATTATTACTTAAGACGATCCTATCATTAAATATTTCAGTTTAAATTTAATTGAGAAATATTTGCATTTTTCTCAATCGATAAAAGTGTATTAAATAACTATAACATTTCTTATACGAAGGGAGGGGAAAAGAATTTGTTTTTCTGTCTATTACGACAGCATTGAAGAATGAACACCGTAATAAATGACATTGTATTAAAAAGAATTGATATAATTTTACGATAGAAAAAGAAAAACATCTTTATTTAAATCGTAAATAAAGAAAATTATGAAAGATATTTACTTTAATTTTACGCGAAATGATATTGCATAAACGTTGAGTAATTTCGAAAATAAAAAAAGAGAGAGAGAGAGAGAGAGAGAGAGAGAGAGAGAGAGAGAGAGAGAGAAAGAGAGAGAGAGAGAGAGAAAGAAACTACGCACAATCATTGATATATTAGATACGAAATCTTGAAATTTCACTCCAAAGAAACATTAACGATGTTTTTTTATTATTCTTTCGAGATAATTTAACGTATTTTGAAAGTAACATTGCAGATTAGACATTTTTATTGCTTTGTAGTTTTTTTTTGTATCTCTTTTTAATTCGGAAAACAATTACATAAATATTATTTCGTTAGGATTTTATCATAAATATTTATTCTCAAATTTATACATATATATATATATAAATTCGAGAATAAATATATATGTCGAATTTATATATTAAATATAAATTAATGTCTAACTTATATCGATTAATTTCATAAATTTGCTACTTATATATAATATTTTTGATTTTTACATTATTCTTCGACAAGAGAAATATATATATATATATATATTGTGTATATATTGCATAAGTATATAATCTTTTTCCCCTCACATACCATTATAAAATATAAGCCGATAATTATGAAAATGATCTAAGATTGTGATCTATGTAACATATCGAAATATTTTGACATTTGAGCTTGAATAATCTATAAAATTTATTTTTCTATAACAACAAAAGGAAATTAAGTATATACATTTATTCTTGAAAAATAATACTTCTGTAATATTAAAATATTAAAAATAGTATCAAACAAATTTCCATCTATTCAAATTAAGTTCTTTTTCCACGATCGGTAAATATATACTTTCTAAATGTTATTTTCTAATTGAATATTAAACCGTCAGTTACATCAATCGAGATATTAATATCTGGAATATAAATCTAATGTTTAATGACATCAATAATGATAAATTTTCTTTTATAATAATAATATAAATCATATCGATTAATGAACATTCTTGGTCTCGTTAAACATAACCTATATATATTTTTTTCTTTAATATATATGATTTTTTTTTAAATAACAGAAGATAAATAAGTAATAGAATAATAAAAAAAAGTATCAATCTTCGTTCAATCATAAAAATATTTGTTGAAAATGATAAATATTATAATGAAGAGTATAAGAATCATCGAAAAACTAAGTATGCGTTCTTAATCGATAATTGCAATACGGAATAAGATACAAAAAATAAAAACAAAATAAATAAATAAGCAATAAATAAATAAATATGTAAGTAAAAACAAATAAAAAGTAATAAAAATAAAAATGACTTCTAATCTCCGAAAGAGAAAAGTGCACGTCCGGCATGACGCTGAGATTATCACTGCCAATGAAGCATAATAGTTGAAAGTATCACCAGTTTATAATGCAGTTAGTAGCGTGTATCGTTCGAGTCAGACCTATAGTATTATTTCTCATATATATATATATATATATATATATATATATATATATATATATCACGTGATCAAAATAGAAAAAGTTAAAAAAAGAACAGAGAGAGAGAGAGAGAATGTTTTAAAATAATAAAAAGAAACACGTTTCAAGTAATCGAGCACGAAACAATAGACACACATACCATACACCATATATATACGCATCGTAAATATCCATACATACTTTCTACGAATATGGATAGCGAATAGAAATTCTGAAAGGGCATGTGATCATAAGCCGGAAAGAACAAAGGTATCATCGACCGTTACTACCATAGTTTGTAATTTACGCTCTCGAGGAGTGTCGTCTTACTACCATACTAATACGTCGTTCGGATGGCGTTTCTCTATTGTTCTCTCTCTTTCTCTCTTGTATATGTATCTCCTTTCTCTATAAGTCAGTTTATAGTTAGTTTGTCAGTTTTATAGGTTATATTGTAGCTATGTATATATTTGTCGATATTTACATATACAATTTGCTTAACAGATAAATTGTTTCTAACTATATAAATTGTTCCTCTTTCTCTCCCCCTCTCTCGCATTTCATTACTCTTCAACTCTAATAAAAAAAACTCTTTCTATATTATAATCTATAATGAAAAATATCATTTTTCATTATGATAGATAAACATGCATATATACAAATGTATATATGTATGTATATGTTAGAAAAGTAAAGTCAGTACACTCAAGTGTACTATCGATCGAGTAACTCGACACTTTGTCGTATCCCTCCGCGAAAACGAAAAGTAGTGCACTTTTATTCCTTTCTTTGATATTATTATGATAACATTTCTCGAATAACTTCTACATATGTGTACAATGTCATATATAGTCTAATATATAATATAACAGAAAAAGTAATGACATCGAACGAATTATATATATATATATATATATATATATATATATATATAGACACACACACGCGCGCGCGCGATAGGTTAGAGTCGTAAAGCCCGTTTTTATAAAAACCCAGCAGAGGACAATGGCGGACATGAATTTAGCAAACTTATTATCTTTGTGTTTACATACATATATTATTGAAAGGTCAGAAGGATTAAAAAATTTTAACGTATATTAGATAAAGCCGGTTCAGATTACTTGGATACAGAGAAATACAAATCTGTCTATGCCTAAATACAATAATGATGATATATATATACATCATACATAATACATATATATATATAAATGCTTTTATATACATATATATATATATATATATTCATATGTTGGAAAATACAGGGACGATCGATCGGTCCTCCCTTCTTTAGTTAGGCGTCTCTTCACAACGCGCGAATTTGTAATGCTATATCTATAACCGTCTTGTTCTAATCGATGCAGAAACTTTCTTACGAAAACCGACAATTTTTATAAATATACTTACCTAAACAACATTATTTTATGAGATATGTAATATTAGAATTAAAGAAAAGAATTGAAGAAGGATGCTAAAGACTCACCTGATACGAATGAAACGTAATATCCTCTCCGTTGTGTTTCTCTCTCTCTCTCTCTCTCTCTCTCTCTCTCTCTCTCTCTCTCTCTCTCTCGTTCTTTCTTTATATATATGTGTATATGTATATATATACTCTTTTTCTCTATTCTTTTTCCTCTTCTTGTTCGAAGAGCAACAGCAAGTCTCTTACCCGTTTATTTTTCTATTGAGATTCTAGTTTCATAAGCACACACGAAATGGCCTCAAAGACGACAACGATGATGACGGCGACGACAACGGCGACGACGACGGCGACGACGATGACGACGACACACAAAACGCGACGCGGAACACTTCCTCTTTAATGGCGCTAAGCTACAAGTGTTAACACCGGCTTGTCGCAGAAGACTGGCTGGCGTCCGGCTCGCGAGCATCTTGTTATTATTGAATTAGGCTGGCCCCGTGGTCTGACATCAGACCATGTGGCGCCGACCAATCGGAGCACATCTTTTACTCGCGCATGCGTATTACGTATTCCATTGCCGCCGCGGCGCATCGATGTCGTCCTTCTCACCAAGCCGGCAGGACCAACTGTTGTTACTTCGAGTCCTTACGTTGTCCTCTGTTGCTTTCTCCAATCGAAATTGTCGACTTTTGTTCTTCAAATTCTACAATTTGAGATATTTGATTACTTAATATATAAATTAATGAATGAATTAATTAATCAATCGATTAATCGTTAGACTTGGTATGAATATCAATGTTTTAATCCAAACTCCTATATATTCAGAGAACTTACGTCTTATTAAATATTTTTTATTTCATTAGATATAATCTTTGATATTACTCGATCAATGTATGTTCTAAAAAAAAAGAAAGAAAAAAAAATAGAAAAGAAAAAGAAAATAATATGTATTACATCATTTAAAACTACGTACGTTTAAATATCAACAATGACATTTTCAATAGATCGTTCAATCGTCACACGATTTACCTTTCAGTCTCTTACCTATTTTCTACTAAGGATTGACCGAATGAATCCTATGTTTTATACGAAGCTATTAGGCTATTCTTATTGTCAGTTATCATTAATTTCGGTCGGCAAGATTGTTTTCAATCCGTAAGTGATGACCATTGTTACATTATATCCTTTTGTACTATTATCCTTTTTTCGTGGATATGTGGAAGCGAATTATTTTTATTATAATAAGTTCGGAAAAGGAAATAGTTGTGAGTCAATGACGTTATTTTCAATGTGTCACGAACATCGTGCTGCCGTCTAACGGAATTATTTTATATTAACGGAGAAATGAACTACGGAAAGATGTTTACAGGAAGTAATGCTAATTATCTCATATTAAATTCATATTAATCGATTTTATATAATCGATCCATCGATCTCTTCTATTAATCTTTCGTTAGATATAAAAAAAGAAGCATGCATAAATATTGACTAATCTCATTTAATGATTTTCTATGAGGAAATGAGGTTATTTGAGGTTAAACCATTTCAAATTTGATTAGAATATCATTAAAATTACTATTTATTTATTTAAACAAAAAAGAAATTTTTATTACTTCATGTAAATATTCTTATTAAACGATTATATATATGTGTGATTGCTTTCGTCGGATAACAAAAAATTTAAATGCCGTTTAATCTCATTTCTGTCAATTATGTAATGTAAAAATGTTTTTGATTATAAGATTAGATGACATCATTAGAAGTTAGAACACTTCAAATTTGATTAGAATGTAATCAAGAGTTACGATTTATTTATTTTAATAAATGATAGCTTAATGGTATATTGGTTAAGAATGTATCATAATTTTGTATGAAATAATTATTGGTTATGTTCAATTTTGTATATTGTTAATTACTATCGATTATTGCAGTTTAAAATTAAAAAGAAAATATCATTACCATTTATAAGATCACCCAATTAATCTAACGTTCATAAAACCATACACAATATATGTAACTTATTGAATGAAAATTTTATAGGTTACCGAATTGCACATTTCTTTCACTTTTCCAAAAGATTATCAAACATTTCCTTCACCTCGATCACGTTATGTTTGAAATGTCTAAATTAGATATTCTTATCTTTACATACTTACATATATATTCCAATATTTTAATTGATCTAACATAATAATTAAAAAATACTTATTTCTTTTTTTTTTTATTTTTATTTCTTTTTTCATACAGATAACCTCTAGTTGGTTTCTATAATCTGATTAGAAATCAAAGTCGTGCGACATAACGTCATATTTCCTCTCTCTCTCTCTCTCTCTCTCTCTCTCTCTCTCTCTCTCTCTCTCTCTCTCTCTTTCTTTTTCTTTCTCGTATATACTATTCGTTTATTCATTATAAAAATTTTATTCATTAAAAAAGTTAGAAGTATGTTCCCATGAACGTTACTTCTTCAAGGCATAACGAAACAAACAGCATAACCTCGCTCTTAACAAGACCTTTATATTACATCCAAAGCATCTTGCTTAACTCCATAAAGGCGATCTTACGAACTATACCATATTCGAATGACGATGGTACTATACAAACAGTCAAGTCAAGTTTATTTCCGCTATCATCTGTTCGTATAACTTTTTTATATAAAACTTAAATCTGCCCTTTTATAAATTATGCCCATGACATTTCAAAACTGAAATTTTCTAATTTATAAATATTTTTATCTTTTCTTATCGTTAATCTAGCTTATATATTATATTGAAAAAATTCATTTTCTTTGCAGCTATTATCTGTACATATTACTTTTTCACATAAAATCACAATCAGTCCTATTATAAATTATTTTATATCTGTGAAATAACTTAATTTCGTAATATTTCTTGTTTATCGTTAACCTTGCTTATATGTTACGTCAGAAAAAAAGTTCATTTTATTTTTTATCTACAAAAGTATTTTTAAATAGTTCCAAATAGTAATAAAAAGATGTCTTATTAAAAACAAATAATTATTAGCAAAAAATAATAAAAATAAAGATGAAGGAAGAAATAAATAATTAATTTTACCTAGAAATAATATTTTTTCAAAATAACGTAATAACTTATGATATGATCTTCGTTAGTTTTCTTCTCTTTTTGTTTTTTTGTTATGAATATAATTTCGTTCATTAATTGAAATTATGTGGAAATAATTATTAATAAAAAACGATAGAGTTATTTATGTCATTGCCAAGAAAGTTGTTAGCATTTTACATCTTAGGAAGAAATCATCTCACTTGAATCTTCTGTTCTTCATTTATTCTCTCTCTCTCTCCTTCTCTTTCCCTCTCTCCTTCTCTCTCCCTCTCTCCTTCTCTCTCCCTCTTTCCTTCTCTCTCTCTCTCTCTCTCTCTCTCTCTCTCTCTCTTGTTATCATAGGATGATTACTGGTCATGGTTGATCGTCGTGTCAAACGCGTGTTGAAAGTGCGCCTCTTATACTTTTAATCAGATTTAATGAATGTACATACGTAATATCAATCGTATAATGACCCATTGAAACAATGATTATGGTATGATCATTCAATAATCACAAAAAGAAAAAGTTATCTTTTTATATGTTCAAATTTCGTTCATAATTTTGAGAGATCGCTATTTTTTTTTCTTTTTTTCATTTTGGAATAATAACATAGACAATGAATAGTTCGAAATTAGTATAAAAACTCAGTTATGTAATATATATTATGATTGGGATTACATAAATCTTCATTGGATTTATTCGTTTTATCAAGTCATTAATACAGACATTTTCCTTTGTAGGGTTTATTTCATAATATTTGTATCATGTAATAGAACTTATATCGTTGTTATGAAATATTCAATGATTAGATATATGATATTTTTCCAATACAATTTATAATAATATTTTCAAATTATTGTTACTCGTTTTGCTTTCATTTCTTCTATTTCTGAATTTCTATAAAATATAATTAAATTGAAAATATTTTCTGGAATAAGAATTTTTAAATATATTGAAATTATTTTTGTATTAAGAAAATAATTTTCGTACTCTTTTCTTCTCCTTTTTTCTTTCATTCATTCGTTTGGTTTTCATTCATTTTCCCTTTCTTTTTTATAGCTTCGTTTGCTTCCTCAATTCTTTGTTGTTCCAATTCCAAAGCTCTTTGTTTTCTTCGACAAGTCGGCGTTTTCGAGAACCATGCTAATTAATGATATGTAATGTAATGAACTAGAAATAACAAAATACGTAATTGATAAAAAAAAAATAATATTTTTACATAAAAATGCGTCCTCTTCTTCACGATAAATAGGATTTTTTGTACTAATTGCATTAATTAATTCTGCAGGTATTAATGGCTGTGTTCTCAATTGTACCATTCGTTTCGTCGTCATTACCTATAATGCACTTTATATCATTAACGTATATACACACACACACACATACACTTTTTTGATAATTAAATATAAAAATGAGTCATTTTTTAAAGAAAATACCTCATTAATGGCGGCTAATATCGCACCAATTGTAAATCCATCACAGATTTTGGTCATTGCTGATATATCAAATTGTCTACTAATTCCAGGATACTGTATAAAAAAAAGAAAAGAATAAAAAAATATATATATAAATAATGAAAATTATTCGAAAATTGTAAATAATTTTTATCAATTTTTATCTATGTATTGTACAATAAATTATTATAATAACTTTATTATTAAAGATTTGCCTTGTATAATAAATTTCTCCAGACAAGTGACATACTGCCATAATCTGGTCTAGGAACGTATATAATTTTATCATAAGTTTGATACAATAATTTTTGATCTGCATCCCAAGGAGAATTAGTTGTTCCAATTAATATGACTTTATCCTCATTAGTGATACCTTTGATCAATTTTGGTAAATCTTTTTTGAGACGTTTTGGATCAGTTTTATCAGTTTTAGGTGGTTTTTTTACGAATGGTTTTTCGGCTCCATCCATAAAAATGATTGACGGTTGCAGTAATCGTGATACCTTGAAAAAAAAAAAATACTAAGATATTAATCATCAGGTCTTCTTTTTTTTCTTTTATTCTTCATCTTGTTCGATATTGAAATCTATTAATTATATATGTAAATGTACAAATGATAAATTAGGTAGGTACATACAATAATTATTTTGTCATTGAGACATGAGTTATATTATGCTGAAGGTTGCCTTTCATATTAATATGTATTTTGATTGCTTTAGATATATAAAAAAATGAAAGAAAAATGTTATTTACATAATAGTAAAAACGTCAACGAATGTGATGTTTGAAAAATTGTATGGTTAACCCTTTAGATAGAGTAGAGCTGATTGGTCTCTCACAAAAATGCATATAAACATGTTTTCGCGATTGAATGTTTTGTTAGCCATTATCCTGTATTAATATAAATTAATATTTGTATAAGCTATAATTATTTTTATTTATTTTCATATATAAAAAATTGGAACACATTTCCGACAGAACGAATACGAGTTCCGTAATAAGAAATTAAATGAACCACTATGTAAGGACCTTTTGTTAAAAAAATATCATCTAAAGGAAAGTTACTAGAGCTTTGCCCCAAAAAACAATATACAATTAGTAAGAAACCATTATAGTATCTCACAGTTGCTAAAGGGTTGCAAAATGTTTTGTTTATATAAAAATTGTATGATATGTAAGAAATATGTTTTGTTTATATAAATATTTGTTTATAAACAATGCTCTTATAAACGTTAGCCTACTAAGACAAATATCAATCTACCTTGGATATTAAATGCATTAACATAATCAATCCAGTTTTCCCAGGATATTTTCCAACGATATTGGCAGGTGTAATATCGAAAAGCGTAGCACCTAATTCTGTACAAATTGCGTTAATCAACATTTTTTTGCCACTTCCACGAGGACCTGCTATTAGAACTGATCTTACAAGAGGTGTTAGTTCTCTGAGTATACTATTGCCTAAAGGAAGGATGCAATATTCGCGGATTAATTGTCTGATGTCACCTAAAAATAAATAACTAAGTAATAATTGTAAGTGTATACAAAATGAAAATGAAAAGAAACGTATGTACAGTGTATCACAAAAGTATATTGTGAGCATTTTGCTCATAAATTAATATATTTTACATATATATATTGACACACACAATCAAAGTTTATATATGTATGTTAAATATATAATAATATAAAATAACGTAGTATTAAATAAATAATTATGTTAAAAATAAATTATAATATTTATATATATTAAAAAAATATATCTTTATACATTATATAAACTTTCAATATAATTCTTATAACATAATTCATACAAACATATATATATATATAATTATATATTTAACAAATTAATTTTTAATAAATAAACATTCGAATACTTTTGCGATCCATTGTACGCTCATTTTTTAATAAAAAAATATTTACCTAACGTTGGTAAAATATTTTTATCATTCTGAAGAAGTTCATAATTGGCATAAGATCTCTCGACCTTAAAATCAGCTAATGGAGTTTCTCGATACAGTTTAATAATACCTTGAGTGAGAAGTTCTTCGAAAAGGGATTCTGTTGTTCTATCTGGTGTCAAATCCTTTTCTTTTTTCTTTTTATTCTTTTTTCCACTACGACGAATCCGTTTTTGCGTTTTCTTACCACGTTTACTTTTAATACCTTTATCTCTGTCCAAAGCTGCTTGAAGAGCTTCTATATCATCTATTATAATTAAATATTATAAATTATTATATAAATTGTTAAATATTATTTTTAAACATATTAGACTTATTTTATTTACAATAGAACCTTTATATTACGCAAACAATTTCCTTTTTTTTTTATAAAACGTTTTATTACTTAGTAAAGAGAGAATTAATTTATTAAATAACAGAATATTAGTAATATATTATAAATTCTATATTAATATATTTTCAGCCAATAGAATAAAATTACGTTTAAGATTTTTTAAATAAATTAGGTTTTATATATATCTATTAAAATTTCGCCGATTGATGAATGTATTAATATAATTGTATATTAAATTAATTAATAAAAAAATGTTAATAAATTATTTTATCTTTCTTGACGTTCTATTATCTTTTTGTAAATAAATATTAATAATATATTCTATATTAAATTAATACAAATTTTACAAAAACTCAAGTAATTTTTTTTTAATACAAATTAAATTATTTATTTTCTCGTTGTTCCATTATATTTGTATCCATTATATTCCATTATCTAATTATGTTTATTAATTCGTACATTGGATGGTTCTACTGTATAAAAAATTAACAAGAAGAAACCTCTCAATGTTTGATCCACTCCAATTCTAACTTCATCTTCAATCTCTCGAGTCTTATCAATTTCAATTATATCTTTATAAGGTTCTTGCATAGGATTCATAGACTCATCTTTGTTCTTCCATATTTTTTGATACTCCTCCTGTAAATTAATCAATTCTGGAAGAAAATTAGAAGGCATCGATTTGAAATAACTCTGCTCTGTTTCATCTTCCGACTTTTCTGGCTCGCTGCTCTTCTTCGTTTTTGACTTCTTCGATTTTCTTGATTCCTTCGAGGACACTCCGGTTGATTTACTAATCGTACTTTCTGTTCCCTTTTACGTTAGATTAATCATATTAATTATTTAAAATAAGTCATAGCAACGTTAGAATAATTGTTGAAATTGCAATAATTATATTTTTCTCTAATTATATAGAAATTAATTATAACTTAATTATAAATTGGAATTAGGCACGGTTATTTTTTGTTGCTTTTTCTTTTTTTATTTTTTAATTTAATTAAGTTTAACTTTCTCATATATATCAAATGAATAGCAATAATAATTATGATAATAAATAAAAGAGATAAATATATATGTTTCTTTTTTAAGCCAGTATTATATTACTAATTTTCACTAAAATATTATATTTTTTTCAATAATAATGGTATATTACTAATTTTTAATTAAAAAATAAATAAATATATACATTATAAAAAAATTAGTGAACATTTATAAAAATATTTGATTATGTTAATAAAGCTTTATATAGCCACTATTGATTTATTTAAATAATAAACAAAAATATAATCGCACATATATATGTATATATAGATATTTAAAAAATATATATTTATATACCTGTCTACTGAAGATAAATCGGGAACCTCCACTTTCAACAGATGGTAAATCTGGAATTTTTCCAGTTTGTTGAAAGTAATCGTTTATCCAGTTTCGAATTTCACTTCTCATATTTTCTTCCATTACGGCACTCCTTTCTTTGCGAATTCTTTCTGTTGTTTCATTTATCAATTTTTCATAGATTTCTTGAAACTTTGCCTGTTTTTCATGACGATAATGCATAATTTTTTCTGTTTGCCGAATATTTTCCATCTTTATTTGATTCGGTGGAAGCATACCTGAAACAATATACTTATATATATTTATTTATATATATTATTTATTTAATATATATTTATTTAAGGTATACATATATACGTGTATATATATTTCTTTTTCAATTTTAAATAAATCAAAATTTGTAAATTCGTATTCATTTATTATTATTGATTGATAAATTCATTTTTATTCATTATTAGATCTTAAACCTTTCTTTTTTTAGATTACTCAAATTATAATTATTACAATATCAAAAAATATTAATTAAAAACTGTTTCTATTTATTTATCATTCGAAAATTAAAAAGATTTTCAAATAATAACAAATAAATTGTTTGTCTTGCGTAATCATTTAGTTAAACTTAAATCGATAGATTCTTGTGTGTTAAATGAATCTAAAAGTTAATTAAAGAAAAAAAAACTAATTCATTGTATGTGATTAGGGTAGTATTTGTAAATTAATAAATAAATTGTATTGATTTAAAAAATATTATTTAACGATAATAACCGTAAGTAAAACAAACAAAAAATATCAAACCTATTAATAACATTTCATCTAATCGTCTTTTCCGGATCCAACATCGAGTCCTATAACCCCTCCAAACTTTTTGAATCTTTATTGCAGCAGCTTCAATATCTTCCTTTTCGATTTCCTCTGTTTCTTGTTTAGCCGTTGATTTTTCTTTCATTTGTCGTATTTCCTTCATAAACTGGAATCTTACTCGTCCTTGTCTTGCTCTTTCGTGAGCCTAAAATAATTACAATATATATATATATAATTTCATATATATATTATTTTAATTATTATATTAAATCCATTATATTTAATTATGTTATTCTATTGTTTAAATTTTTTATCATGCGAACATTCTAATGCCAATATATTTTGTTACAGAACTTTGGCAAATAAATAATGTCTGTGTGTATGTGTGTATTCCAAAATAAATAGGAAATATTTTAGAAGTAGCATAAATTCCTTTTATTGTTTCCATATGCTGAAATCATTCCTAAAATATTTCCTACTTATTCTGTAATGTAATAATATATATCTTATATATATATATATATATATATATATATATATATTAATTATTATGTGTATATGTAGATTATATATATTAGTATATTATTAAATTACTTATCATATAAATATAAATGTTATATATATATATTTATTTAATATATGATTGAGATATAATATAATATACTTTGTATATTTGAATTTATATACCCTTTTTTTCATATCAGAAAATTGAATCGCTTTTTAAAGAAATGACTCTCAATTAATACATAAATCTGTCTTATTTTCTAAATTTTCCGAATATTTTCTAAAAGAAATTGTAATATTTTCTTATAATAATATTTTTTTACAATTTATCTAGTGATAATTTTTAAGTTAAAATCATATCATTTGATTTCTATTGTTATAAAATGAAAAAAAGACTACGTGAAACAAATCCGAAAGCGACAGAGCGGGAAATTCAAAATTCTGTAAACGAAATATATTGTTTTTATATAAACAGAAGAATTATAAGATAACAATGTCGAGCAATGGAATAATATAATCTAATATAATTAATTAAATATAATAATAATATATTATTAATAATATAAAAAGTACATGTTATTATATAAATTCTATAATAGTATTATTATATAATATTACTAAATATAATTATATAAATATATAATATAATAATGTACTATATATATTTATTATAATTAATAATAGATAAAATTGATATAAAAATTCACATTAATAAAATTTTTATTCTACCTGAATCAATTTCACAGCTTCCAATTCACTCATTGTTTTGGATACAATAACTTCATCGAGAAAACCCAAATTTTTTAAGGTATTTTCTATAAATTCTCGTCTATCATTTATTTCTTTTCGACGTTCTCTATTAAAATATCTCGGTATTCGAATTTCTACATCTTCTGGAGTAATGCCATATTTTATTAATATGTCATCATAATAACTGTGTTCAGAAAGATCAACATTTACCAATTCATGTTTCAATTCTAAAACTCTTCCTATAACTGAGTTCAATAATTTCTTAAGTAAAATACGTTTCTGTGGTTGTATTATTTGATCGTAACACTCTTCTAACTTGTTACAAACAATGATGTACTTTACGTATAATTCCGAAACAATTTGATGTGCCTTCTTTCGATCCTTTTGTGGTTTTGAACCTTGCACAGACGAATCAACCCGTATTAATTCATCTAAAGTGTTTTGGGTCTCTTTCCAAAGTTCGTTATACGTTGCATTCGACATATTTGTATTTTTATTTTTTATTTTTGGTATTTCTACGTTCAACTAACTCGATATTTAACTGAAAGTGAAAATTACAACTAATTCTTCGAGTGAGAGTATATATATATACCGTTTTATTTACCTTAGCGACGTTTGATCGTTAAAGGCATTATAATTCATTCGTCCGATTGTGTTAATCAAATTTCGCGCGCAACGATTAAAGTTGATAGTGTGTTTCTTATGTTTTAATATAATAATTTATTATATTATTGTTTCTTTTTTCCCTTTCTCTTTTTTTTATATATATAAAAACATTTATTTGTATGTATTATTTGGTTATTATAGATATTACGGTGATGTTAATAAGAATATTTGAAAAAGATTGAAATTTAGATAAATCTAACCTATATGGAATATAAAAGTATTGTTCAAAAGAATGAAATAATGAAATATTTGTTTGTATTGAAAGATTTACATTTCTTATATTTTTTTTATATTATGCAGAGGTTTTTTACTTTATTGTAATATTATATAATAAATATAGTTTTGAGACGAAGCATTTAGATTTACATTTAATGATAATAAGATTTGTTAAATAACATCATATAATAATTATAAAAATTAAATACGTTTTGTAGTTTTCAATAATATCCTTATATTGTAGTTTCTTTATACAAATTATACAGTGAGACTGAAAACAAATTCTTCCGATCTAGTACGTTAACAGAACGTTACTAAGCTTATATATTTCTGATCGTTATATATAAAATTCAATATAGTTATTTAAATTAAATAAGAAATTACAGTTACATTTATGAATATTTGTAATTTCAGTTCAATATATCTTTTCATGGACGTTTAAAAATAGTATTGCTTATATATATGCCATAATTAATAGTTGTAATTGTCGTTCAATGGTAATTAAAATTATATCTTCAATTCGAAAAACTTATTTCTTTAAATATAGTTAAATATTTAAGTTAGATATATAAAAATATTGAAATGTTAAATTAGAAAATATTTATAATAATATTTACAATAATATATTATCATCTCTCAAAAATATAATTTTTTTTTAAAGAATAGATGGAGTATCATTTCAAGATTCAATGTCGGATAAGCAACATTTAAATTTTATTTTCTTATCACCACATTAGCAATAAAAATAATAACCTAATATTATTATCTTTTTCAGATATATTTAATTGTGTAATATTTTATGATTATTAGCAGTTAAGAATTTACTAAATTCTGTTAGTTATGTAATATTTTAACATAAATTTTAAACATTAAGATAACAGAAATCTATTTCTAGTCCCTATAAAATTATGTAACATCAGAACAATAAACAAAAATTAAAATCTTATATTTTTAGCATAAACAAAATAAATCTATATATACATGTACATAAAACTGTTATTTCAATGAAAATGAAGTATTACTAATAAGAAAACAAGATGGATAAGGAAGATAGATAAATTAATCGCTAACAACAAGTAAAAAAATCAAACTGCAAAGAAATTCAGAAAAGAGTTTTACTCCTACTATGGTTCAATTTATTTATGAAAATTTCGAAATTACTTAGAAAACAAAACTGTTAAACGACTGCAGTTGGCCATTTCCATAATTTTTGAAAATTTGTAAACAAATTATTAATAATTATTAATAGTAAACAAATTATTATAAAATATATTTTTAGATTTGAAGACAGAATTGCATACACTTAAAAAATATTATTGTTATTAGTTGAAGTTATTATTTTTAAATATTTTTACACATACAAAGATCTTTTAAATTTTGGTAATAAATAAAATGAAATAATGTTTTATATGTATATATGTATATATATGTATATAATATGTTTATATATATAACATTTATATGTATATATATATATATATAACATTTATATGTATGTATATATATATTTAGTGTATACATATATATACACACACACACATATTTGAAATGTCAATATAGTTATTCATAATTTCAATAATTTCATTCATTCAGGTAAAGTTTGTATTTCTTACTAAATGTTTTTTCTTATATTTATAATGCATGTGTATTATATTGTATACAAAGAATACACGCGTTGGGCAGCAACAGTCTCAAATTCGATAGAAGATTCACATTGCGATGCAACTAACTTAACTTCGTAACGTGCTTCAGAGCATTCCGGTTGGCCGCAGTTGCTCGTTTAAAAACGTCATCTTGGCTAGTAGCTGCTGGCTAAAATAATATTCTTGTAAATATACCGATCACCACCGTTTACGGGTGGTGATGATAACGAGACATTCGTAGAAATGGCGACGGCATTAGAGCAGTTTGTAAATAATGTGCGGACGCTTTCGAAGCAAGGTACGGTAAAAATGTGTGAGTTTTCTCCGATAGATGATAACATAACCTCTAAATAATATGTACTATTTTTCTATCCTACAAATGTATTATTTTTATATTACGATATTGTTACTTTATCTTATTTTTAAAATAACCTCTATTACTTGTTTCGTTAATCAAACAATCTTTCTTTCATTCAACATTTACTGTTATACTTACTTTGTTGAGTCAAATTATGCATCTTTCAGAGGATAAAATTTTTTTGAATTATTATAAGATCGATTTTATTAACATGTAAATTTATTATTAACCTTTTGATACGATCAATAAGAATTTTTTAATATAATCGATATATATACACACACATACACGCACACATAGATACGATAGGAGAAAAGAATAATAGATATATGTTCTATTGGTTTCTTTACTATAGGTAACTTCCGAGAATTATATGAGATTATAAATAAGAGTACTGATGTACTAATGAAAAATGGACAACACTTAGATAATGTTTTGGAAACATTGGACTTGCAACAACACTCTCTTGGGATTTTGGCAGTATTGTGCGTTAAATTTTCATTGCCTAATCCCAGTAGTACCAATAATCCTGATGCATATAAGCCATTATTTAATCAGGTTCAAGAATTTATTATAGGGTGCAATAGCGAACAAGTTCAGTTTGCACCCGATACATGTAAGTTTATTCTGTTTTATAATGTTTATGTCAATTGTAATTTTTTTTAAATATAAAATTTTGATTAAAATCAAATATTTTGTTGTAGATGCAGAACTATGTCATTTACTCACTCAAACTCTAGTTGAATTGCAAGTGCCGTTACGTGGTATAGAATTACTGCGTAGAGCTATACGTAAGATCCAACTATTTGATAGTCAGCTAACTTCGATACATGCCGATCTCTGCCAATTATGCCTTCTGTCTAAGTGTTTTAAACCAGCGCTTGAGTTTCTTGATATTGATGTTACTGGTATTAGCCAGGAAGGTGGACAATTTGACTCAAAGTTTTTTTTACTTTATTATTATTACGGTGGTATGATATATACAGCACTGAAAAATTATGATCGTGCATTATATTTCTTTGAAGTGTGTGTAACGACTCCTGCTATGGCCGTCAGTCATATTATGTTAGAGGCCTACAAGAAATATATTCTGGTCTCTTTAATATTGCATGGAAAGATCTTAAATTTACCTAGGTACACAAGTCAGGTAGTAAATAGGTACATCAAACCATTAAGTCTACCATATCAAGAATTAGCAACAGCTTACCTGACGAATAATTGTGAAGAAGTGCTGACCGTTATTAGAAAATACCAAGAACTTTTTGTAAGAGAGCACAACTCGGGATTAGTTAAGCAAGTGCTCAGCTATTTGTACAAAAAGAATATACAGAGGCTGACAAAAACTTTCTTGACACTTAGTTTAAGTGATGTCGCAAGCAGAGTTCAGCTGGCTGGCCCTTCAGATGCAGAGAAATATATTTTAAATATGGTAATCCTATTTTATTGAAAATTTGTTTACTATGTAATATATATTTCACATTCCTCTTGATTGTAGATAGAAGATGGAGAAATTTTTGCGACTATAAATCAGAAGGATGGTATGGTAGTATTTCACGATGATCCTGAAAAATATAACTCACCGCAAATGTTAGCTAAACTTGAGAAAGAAATGCAAACGTGTGCAGAATTAGATAAACGAGTGCTCGAAATGGAAGAGGAGGTTGTTCTTACACCACAATATGTTCGAAAAACTTGTGGTCAAAACGATCAGGACGATCAAACAGTTGGACCCACAAATGTCACAAATGGTCAAGCTCAGTTGAAACATAACACGTACTCTATGTAACATACATACGTCGTTGTGCATTATCTTTATTAAAAAAGAAAGAAATTAACGAAAAAGTCTTGTTAAAGGCCAAGCACAAGTACATTTTGAAGCCTGTTTTGGGTGAAATATAAAAATCTGTCAAAATTTGGCTAAAATAATCTATTTTGTACAAAGATTACAAGACTACGATTAACAACTTGTAAAGTTCTAAACAATAAGAAATTAAGGCTGAAACTAATCGCAGTTCATCGATTCTAGAGTTTTTCTTTAACAGTTGTATTGACGCTCATACGTGTAAAATACAATTTAAAAACAACATATAACAAAAACACAAACGTAAGATAATAAAAAAGAAGTGTAGTACAGTATCTGTATAAAGTTACCAATATGCTTTATCTCATAATTATTATTGAGTTCGTTTTAATTTGCATATAAAATATATCATGAAAGAATTAACATCTGAAGCAGGCTTTATAAGAAAATTAAGTAGTATGATTAAAATATTGTGGTAGTTATCCACGAGAGGTCGTATTGTTTTGAAAAATAAGGACATACACGCTGTTTCATACATGAGCATTTTTAACACTAAAAGTAAACCTAATAAATTATTGAAATAGTACAGCTTTCTAAATGTTACAAAATTAGTACTTAGTAGTATGATCTTAGTTATTATTTCTTTTTGAGCGATTTACAAATTTATTTATATTTCCTTTATTACATTTATATATTAGACAAATTCAAAGTTTCAGGTAAGTAATATATTTTTTTTACAGTGAAAAATGAAAGTGTCTTTTTATATTAGATGTTTCAAATATGAAATTACCAAAGCATGTAATATCTTTAATAACACGATAACAGTAAACTGTTACGCAAATAATTTTGTGCTTAATAATAAAAATATAAACTTAAGATTTTTAATTGATTCTTGTTAATCTATTTTGAACTGTAAGTAGAAATAAATTTGTTCTTCGTTTTTCTTTTTCTTTTGGTTTATCCTTATAATAAAGTACGACAGTTG
The DNA here is from genome assembly GCF_905475345.1 of Vespula vulgaris. Classification (NCBI taxonomy): domain Eukaryota; kingdom Metazoa; phylum Arthropoda; class Insecta; order Hymenoptera; family Vespidae; genus Vespula; species Vespula vulgaris. The sequence continues at coordinate 4,500,408 of NC_066598.1, read as the reverse complement.
TAGTTGCTAATACAAAAACTAATCTCTATAAGCATTTGTTTAGGAATGATAGTATATTAATGTTTTAACATACTATCAAATCTTGAATTTTTGATAAAACCATTTGAATCATTTCATGTGACTTCATTGTTCCATCAATGAAAATTAATTCTATAGATGCCTGGTCATCTTGTGTAATTACTGATAGATGTTTCAAATATTCTGGCCAAACAAAAGCATCAAAATATCCTGGAACATCAGCAGGACAATATGTTCTGATGCTTCTACGTTTCCAACACTCTTCTTTGGTCAACGTAAGAAAATATTTAAGTTCGCATAAATTTGAGATCGGTTTAAACCCAAATAATAAGAAACCTTCTAATATTAATACTCGTCTTAACTTTTTTTCAGATTTATCCGATTTTTTTGGCTTAGACTCTATCAAGTTTAAAATATCTGAATACATTTTGTTCATATCCAAGCTTGATAAAATTTCCCAGTTAATATGATTTAATGTTGGAATTTTAATGTGCCTTGGATCATGTGGAGGTAAAAAATAATTATCTTGATGTATTACAATAGAATCATCTAACTTTCTATGTAGTTCTTTAGCTAAGGTACTTTTTCCGCTACATGTTACTCCTGAGATACCAACTATCAACCAGTTTTTTCTGTTCATTGTTAATTTTTAAAACATTAACTTTACAATATATTATAATGTCAAATTATGATTATATCTAATTGTTATATAATTTTATTATATGATAACTAGCAAGTATTTCCTGATATAAATGTTTTTCACGAATCACACATGTATAAAGTAATAACTATAATATTAAATATCATTGTGATAATTATCTATGCATATTATTATGTAATACATTGTAATCGTATTGGAAGATTATTACATTTAATAATTAATTATTAATATCATCATTTTTTTTATTTGTTGTTCTTAGAAATATATGATCGTATATGATATAATGTAAAAATGACTAAACCACCAACAAAACATAAACCGCAAATTGCAGGTATTAATAGAGCCAGATGTTGGGGGTAAAAGAAAGATTGTAATCTATCATCATCAATGAAAGGCAAACCTATTATCCATAAAGTATAATACAAAAAAATGATAGAAGTAAATATTAATATTTGTTTTCCTTTGTCATGATCACTAACGGACATTGTAAACTTAGTTTATTACTTATTACTCCATCTCAATTGACTTAAATTTAATTAAAAATATAATATCTTCCATGTATAATAATCTTACGATGCATGCAAATCTTATCAGTTTAAATACTTATATATAAGTGCATGAAAGCCAAAATTTACAAAATTATCACTGACAAGAACATTTTATAAATATTCATCTATCGTCTATATTATTCTATCTTCTAATTTATGGATAAAGCTTATTAACATTAACTTACATGCAATTGCAATATAGTTTAATGGAAACAATAGAAATATGTTGTAATTTTGAGATCTTCTTATTGTTCTTCTTTTACAAAATTATATCCATGTAAAACGTACTTTTACATGCTGTAAAAAAATACAAAAAATTAAATAAAAATTTTTATGTTGAAATATCCATGATTAAAGAAAATTCTGTTACCGATCGTTATCGATTGATATCAATTTAAATTTTAACCTTCATGTATATATATCCTGACATAATTATAATCGATATTTCAGGTGTCATTCGGTATATGTATATTTTTCTTATACATACGTTTGTCCTTTATCGAAAAATATAAAATATTTTATAATGAATTGTCAATTAATAATTTATTTAATGCACATTATTTTTCTCGTTGTGTATGACGCGTAATATTTCGTGCGTAACATACACTATGCGTATTATATAACTTGAGACGCGTGCGTACATTTATGTGAACTTTTTGACGTACATGTATAATCTATAGATATTTGTTATTATTATTAATTAGTAATAAATTTGTAAAAAGATAATAATATGTCTAATTCGCTTGTTCGTAAGAGTCTTGAACTCTCTGGATACGATGATATGAAAAAAGGTAAAATTCAATTAAATTTATAGGTTATATAAAACACATGGAATTAAATGTGATGGTTTGTTTATAGAAAAGAAGAAAAAGAAACATAATGGTTATAAAGGAACTTTAGAATTAATTCCTACTAAGTATAGAATTATTACTTCCAAAGAAAAGACAAGTATATATTTATTATTTTGATTAATTTATATTTCGCATATTTATAAGTTTCATTAAATATTAAATATGTTTTTGTAGATATCAATAATATTTTGGATCGGTCTAATAAAGTTACTGTATATGAAGCTAAAAAGCGACTGGAAACAAAAAAGGATTTAATGGAAGAAAATATACAGAATCTTTTATTATTAAGTAGTAATTGTTTGGATCAGCATACAGTTAATAAAGTATAGAATATAAGAAGCATTAAAATTATATAGAACTGAATGTTTAGATATATTATCATTTTATACATTTTAGGTTTTAAAACGAGCTGTTAAGAAACGATATATTCCAAAAGAGAAAAAGAAGGCAAAACAAGAAAGTACTGTATTTACGGAAGAAGATTTTAAGAAGTTCGAACAAGAATATGTAGATCAGTAAGGTAAGATTATTTCTTTTGTATATTAATATATAAAAAAGAAAAATCAATAATTCTTATCATTTCTTGTGAATAATTTACAGCAAAAGAAAGAAGACTGAAATTATAATAAATTTAAGATTATCTATATGTGATTTCTATTTTATATTATAAAACAATAAATTTTCATTTCGAAGCTATAAAAGATTAAATGACATTTTTTTTTGTTTAGGTTATCATGAATTTTTAGTTTTAAAATATAATAATATGATGTAATTATATAGTTAGATAGAAAATTGTGATAGATACTACAGTTCCTCTTACTATTTATTAAAGACGATCCAAATTCATCATTCAAATTGTTGGCAATATTTGTAATTTATTATATGAATTGTTGATGATATATTCCAATTACCTTATGAGTTGTCGATAATATATTTGAATTACCTTATGATTTGTTGATAATTGAATTGACTTTAATTTATCTTAAAATTCTGATAATCTGATATTATTTGAAGATTTTAGAACATAGACATTTTTATTAGTTTAAAATTCTTTTTTACTAATCCTTTGTAGTTAAGAATGAAACAGCATTTATCTAGTGCAAGAAATATTGGAAAAATGAATAGTTTATATATTCTAGAATTATAAAATATATAGATTGTCTAAGACTGTTTTTGTTTCAGAAGATTTTTTTTGGGTAAATGTGGGAATAGATTTAAGACTAGAAAAAAATCATTGATAGACAGTGTATGGATATTAAATATGCAATAAATGTTTTTAGAGTAAACTTAAAAAAGATAACACATGAAATAGTTAGCATTTAAGAGAAATATTAAGAAAGAATATTCTATGAAATGGATACCTGAACATTGGCAAACAATTCATAACTTTGTGATTTGAATGAGTATTTAGTTTACATATTAATATATTATATCATAATAAAATAATAGCTTAAGAATTGACAGATGTTATTTTTCATAAACAAATTATTAAATCGAAAAAATAAGGAAAAGGAGACAAAATAGATATATTGTAATATTAAATATTTAATATTTACACCAGACACATTAATATTGATATAAATTACAGATTTGTGTATCATGTGGAAATATTTTAAATAAAAATTCGATGATATTATATTATAGTATTTAACAGTAACGTTTTTTTTTTCTGAATTGACTAATAAAACTAGTATATCAAAAATTATATTGTGGATTAAGTAATGGAGAACAATTTTCTTTTGTTATTTTTTTTATAGTAATCTAAATAATAATTTATGTGACAATTGATATGTCATTAAACTGACATTGTAAATTGCATATTTTATAAAACTTGATTAACATCTATGAAATAACAACCTTAATATAAGGGATTGAGTATGCAGGAGATCGATTAGCTTTTCAAAGAAAGGGTAGAGTAAATACATGGCTTTATTATAGTCAGAAAAATGAAAAATCTCTTAATGATTATACATATGCCTAGATGGTCTAAAAAATCCAATTTTTATAATTTTTTGTTTTACATATAATTTATTTTATCATTAAATAATGTAGTAGGATGTACATCGAGCAGTATTTTTTTGTGGACTCGGCGCATATGTATTCCACCTATGCTGACGTTCGTGTTTTCTCGTTTTCCATTGTTTAGGTATGTCTTCCTTTGTAATTCTTATATCAGTTAGGATAGATTCCCATATTGCTTATTCATGAAACAATAATAGTTTCTTTTATTTTAAGTCCAGAGTCAGCGTAGGACGTAACATAGAGATCATAGGAGAGAGAAACAAATCTATTTTTATCCATTTTATTATATTTTACTTTAAACCTTCAACCTTTCTCTTTTTTTCTATATGATGTCATTTCTCTTCCATCTTCGCTAGTGATGGTAGCAGCAACAAACAGCATTTCTTGTTTTACAAAATTTCACAAGATGAAATAATCTATCATCGTCGTCTGTTAAGTTTTTTGAAAATATACGATAATGAGAAAGAAAGGATATATTATATACTACACACAAATTCGCTCAACAAATTGATTTAACGTTTTTTTCTCAGACCATCCCCGTTTTGTAGAGGAGTAATTAAAGGTAACAGAAAGAATAAATATCAGACAGAGTATTCCAACGACACAGATGACCATCAGATGATTATTTGTGCTGACCAATGAATGCACTCCGCAGAAGAATCCAATCGCTACATATGATTCACAACAATTTCTTAAAAATTTAACTAACGATTATTATATACGATATGGGGACTTTGCAAATTAGATAAAAATAGTAAATTGTATAAAGAAAGAACATTTAGAAATTACAAAAATTCTACGGATTATGACCGCATTTAATTAGATAATCCAATACCAATTCTCTCTGTACTCCTCCAATTCTTTTTTGAAATTCTTCAAATAATAATAACATGAGGCTAATAAAATCCTTTATTTTCAAATATAATTATGACGGGCTGAATCCAGCGATACTGCAATACCGGCTCAACCCCCGGCAGAGGCGGAGCAAGCTCCAGCCTTCCGCCAAGTTCCAAAAATCTAGCTAATATTCTGGCTGCTCTATGAGCAGCGTATCAGATATTAAGCTGATAAGAACAGATACTACACTTTGATCTTAGCCATAGGCCGAGAAGCGATAAAGTGAAAACTTCATAACCGATCTAATAAGCACATAAATAGCAAAAAATGGTTGCGAGTATAATGAGACACCTTGCGGTCGTAGTGTGAATCATTTGAATTTTCCAAAGATGCTTCAAAGGAAGAAGGTAATACGAAATCCTGATAATACGATAGTTAAAACGATGAGAAAGTAATAATTAATTAAATTCTTTAAATATAATATCGATAAAAACAAATTATGAGAAGTAGTCCCATCTATTCAATAACATAAATTATTATGATATATTTGAATTGTTTCACAATGGAAAGATAAAAGAAATATTGATATATATAAAGATTATTATGTTCAAATATATGCATTTAATTACATAAAATATTATTAATCTAAGATTCTTTATCTAAAGATTAGCTCAAGAATTGACAGATGTTATTTTTTAAAAACAAATTATTAAATCGAAAAAATAAGGAAAAGGAGACAAAATAGATATATTGTAATATTTAATATTTACACCAGACACATTAATATTGATATAAATTACAGATTTGTGTATCATGTGGAAATATTTTAAATAAAAATTCGATGATATTATATTATAGTATTTAACAGTAACGTTTTTTTTTTCTGAATTGACTAGTAAAACTAGTATATCAAAAATTATATTGTGGATTAAGTAATGGAGAACAATTTTCTTTTGTTATTTTTTTTATAGTTATCTAAATAATAATTTATGTGACAATTGATATGTCATTAAACTGATATTGTAAATTGCATATTTTATAAAACTTGATTAACATCTATGAAATAACAACCTTAATATAAGGGATTGAGTATGCAGGAGATCGCTTAGCTTTTCAAAGAAAGGGTAGAGCATGGCTTTAATATAGTCAGAAAAATGAAAAATCTCTTAAGGATTATACATATGCCTAGATGGTCTAAAAAATCCAATTTTTATAATTTATTGTTTTACATATAATTTATTTTATCATTAAATATATGTAGTAGGTGTACATCCAGCCAAAAAAAAATTATGACAAAGCATCATCTTGGAATTAATGATAAAAAAAATAAAATCGTTTCATAAAGCGTTTACAATGCTAATTTATCAACAATGAGAAAAAAATTCTTAAGTACATTAAAAAAACCAATTCAAGTTGATGTTTAATATTTTTGTTTATTAAAAATATATAAGTAATTAAATTTTTCATGTAATGAAAAATTTCAATAATTTTGTAATGATTTAAAAAAAAAGAAAAAGGAAAAACTATAGTTCTTAACAAAATGTTTATATAACAATGACCAAATAATGATATGAGAAATAATGATGCTAACTTACATTAAAATCATTTCAATAATTTTTAAAATATCATTTGAACCAATTTGAAAAATATAGTTTTGAAAAAACATTTAAAGGTACATGTAATGTCGTATTTTAAACGGCTGTAACTTCAATTTTTTGGAATTTTCAGATGAAATTTGCAGAAAGTATATTTTTAAAAGATAATATCACCAAATAAGAATATTTCTGAAAAATTAATTTTTTTTTTTTTTAATTTTCTAAGTACATATATACATGTCAATTGGTAATCAGGCCAAAATATATTTTTAATTACGATGCATTATACATAACTTTTTTTTGTAAGGAACTTCATTTATTAAAAGTTAAATTGTTCATAATAATACGTTAAAAAATTAGATTTAATTATTATATTAAATCGTTTCGATTTCCTATTGCTTTTCTTTCAATATTAAACAATTATATCGAATTAGCTAAATGAAAAATAATTTTTTATTTCTTTTTTTTTTATTCTTTTCTTTTTTTTTTCCATATCAACGATTTTAAATTCGTTATCATATCGAAATATTCTACGTCATTTTTCTTGTTCACAAATTGTTAACTTAAAAATAAAACAGGCAATATATTTTCCCAATTCAAAAGGTTTTCGAAATTTACCGTTAGCGAGAGCGTGAACAGGTAGTAGCATTTCAAACTTTCTAATGGAAGGACGTTAGCTTCCTACGTCTCTACAAAACCTTGTAAAGACGAAGATTTTTTTGACCATTAACTTTGATTTTTTCAAAGATCGATTTGTAAGAAATTGAACAAAAATTTTCTGAAAATGAAAAATATCCATTCTTCGGCCGTTCGATTTTTTTTCAAGTTAGTTGAATTTTTAGTAGTCGGAGTTTTAGCGACTTGAACGATATAAAATCTTCCACCCGCACTTCTCATATGCAGCAGAAATCTATACTTGAAATTTTCTGGAAATATTTTTTCTTCTTAAATATTCAAAAATATGCGTTCAAGGTTTGTAACAGCTTTAGTAATCTAAAATGAAATAAATTACGCCATGTCCAACAAAGCGCTTTTCTTTCTCCATCAAAAATTTTAACTTAATATTTACGATTTTAGAGAATGTGAGATTTCGGACATGATGTTTGCTACCTATATAAATATTTTAAAGAACGGCTACTATTTATTAGGCCAGTATTTATAAAAAAGTTTTTAATCGATAATCTTAAATAATTGGTCAGTATTATATAATAAAATATCGATACGTAATATTATAAATGATTAGTATTAAACAGATTAATACAAAAACTTGTCCGACATTTTAATTAAAATATTTGTAAATATAATAATAATTTGTCAGTATTTTAAATAGATCGTTAATATTTATAATAAACCTAGGCGCTTGATTATTTATATCGATCATTTATATACTGAGTATGAAATATGTCTTATATATCGAGTATAAATATGTATAAGATTATTGATCTTCGAACTCATTAAAATATACGACTGCACGTTTGATTCATAAATAATATATTTCTATAGTATGAATTACAAATTACATTATCGTATGAAACTGTTCATACATTAATATGCTGATTATTTCATAAACGAGACATAGTAGAGATTGTTTTAATAGATGTAATTTCAATTGTAAATTTGCAAAAAAGAAAACAGATTACAAATATACCATATTTGTAATTCAAGAAGGTCATCAATGAAAAAAAAATGTTTATATAAGAGCTTAAATGTTTGACTAAGAGCTGATGCAACTTCTTCTTGTTAAATTTTTTTTTGTAATATCAACAAATAACTTGTATGTTTTTATATCACATTTTGCTTATAATCTTCCCTTCCTCCTGAAGGAATAGTTAATGTTCTGTTACTCTGTATTTTATATTCATAAGAAGAAAGAATTAATTTTTTACTTCGGTGAATCACTTTTTTGCGGATATTTTAGGTTTAACAAATAAGAATTTGCTGAGACATGTTGATCGCATGAGCAAAGTCTATACTCTGTACTCTTTAAAAAAATTTATCGTTTTTTCATCCTTTATCATTTTCTCTTGAGAGATGGGATAGTAAAAATCGCTGCTAAACCAATATAAAATAAGTGTAAATCTTAATAATTAAACATAAAACTGTTTTTAATATTCGTTTATTATAAAATATAAATAATAAATATTTTTCTTTATATGAAATTTATCATTAATTAATCTAAAAATAACTCTTTCGTTAATCGCCATTAGGACCATACCTGTTGAACTATTCTATATCATAAAACATTATTTTAAAAAATTATATATTTATTTATAAAACAATCAAAGGATTCCCAGATTCAAAAGCATATTCTATACTGGTAAATGCACATCTGATTATTGATGATACCAAATAAAATTATGATAATTTTATATTTACATTTTTATCTAATTTTTATTTATAATTTTTCTTTTAATAAAATTTTAGTTTTAAAATATTAATTAACAAATTACTGAAGATTATTGAAAATTATCGATCATTATGGCATATATAATCAGGTACGAAATTATTTTAACAAACCTAAACTTACCAAGATAAAATTTATCAATTTTATTTTAATTTTTTATAATCAATTCATAGTATGTTTGTTTGTTTGTTTTTTTTTTAATGCCAGCATAGTAAATTTCATGAAACAAAAATAAAATCGATTTTATATAAATTTAATCATATAACTTTATAGAATGCAATTAGCTATACAATTTCTAACTACTTCGCTGAAGGGTAGGTAATTGTACGAATCATGATTGGTTATGTTGTTTTAAGAAATCGTTAAACATTCCATCATTATAATACTAATATTTAAATCTTTAATTAGAAAAGAAATAGGCAGTCGTCATTACTTGATTCGTTGTATCCTGGATATATTATACGATAAAATTTGAAAATTTGGGAATTTCTACAAAATTTATATATATAGATAAATTTATTAAAATTTTGTTACATTTTTTTAATTGTAAGATTTCATGTAGGATATCCAATTAGATTTGCAAACTCATGATTGTAAACTAGGTGAATCTATAGAAAATTAATAATAATAAAAGTTTTAATATTTTTACTGTTTTAAGATCCTTCCTTTAACTATCAAATAAAAAAAATAAATTATAAATAAAAAATAAAACCTTAAAAATATGAAATCTTTATTATTATTAACGCACTATAGATTCATCTAGTTTACAATCCGGATTGATTTACGAGTTTATTCGAATATTCTACATGCGATTTTTCAATTAAAAGTATGTGAAAAAATTATAATAAATTTACTTAAATATATATAATTTTATAAAGATTTAAAAAATTTTCAGATTTATCATATAATTAATCCAAGGTACAGCAAATCACATAATGGTGAACGTTTAGTTTTTTTTCAAATAGGTTCAAATATTTGCGTTAATATGATTGGACGTGAATAATTGAATGATCAAAACATGAGTTTGTTTTCACATGATCTACGAGATTTTTCTTCTAGCGCTATTTGTTATATTTTTCTCTCTAGGAGTTTACTTCGTATTATTATTATTACTACTGTTATTATTATTATAATAACATAGTAACAAGAACAGTAATAAGAAGAGGAAATAAAAGAATATACTTATAGTATGTATATCGTGACATGGTAATTTATGATAATTTATAATTTATGAAAATGGTAATTTATGGTACGAAAAGAAGAAAAAATGTGTCATTTTATGTCATGATTTATTGCACGAACTCAACAAATCGTATCTTTAATAATTTCGACACTTAACCGCTCATTGATAGATATTTCCTATTCAAAATCTTATTTTTGCTGCAAATTTATACACTAGTTCTTATGATTAATTATATTTATTATTTTCAGTACATTTATCGTGAAACAAATGTGTACCGACGTCATGTCTATCACGGATAATTGGAAACACACGGCTACTATAAAAAAAAATATATACATGTGAGTTTATAAATAAACCACTTATTCTTCACGAAACCAATTGTTATGTATGTGTGAAAGAGGTATAACTAAACAAACTTATATACTGATGGTAGGAACAGTGTTCCTCGCTCGATCCGTAGTTCATATTTTATCCATCGCTGCGAATGTGATGAGCAGAAAGATGATGAACATCCTTAAGAAATTTACGTATATCATTTTGGCACAGCACAGCACAGTGAGTAGACATATTTTAACAGAAAGTAGATAAGGAAATTATTGATAGAATTATAAAAATTCGTACTGCTCGTATACGTGGTGTATTCAAACTAATATTTAATAATGACACAAGAATATTAATAACAAAAAGGTTATTATTATTATTATATAACAAATATATATGTATATTGATATCTTACATAAATTAAATTTTTCTTATTGATAAGATTGTATTCATTATTTTTATCTTATTTTAGTATAAGACCTTTAAATTTTGTCGTGAATATTTGGTTTCACTTTTTTATTAATCTAATTATTAAACATTAATTATTTCTTGTAATTCTTTTTATAAGCGTCAAACAAAAATTAAACGAACTAAATTAATGAACATTATTTTATGTGTGTGTATACATATCATATATACATATATACACAACAATTCTATTTATATATACATGTATATATATAATAAAACTTTTTATCTTGTCTGAAACATATTATAGAATTATTATATTCATGTTTTTAGAACATTATATATGATACCATTCAGTTAAATGAAGTTCGAATTTCATTTTATTAATTATAAGAATTTTAAAAATGAATCCTGCAATATCAATTATTATTTTTATTATATTATACTCTAAATTTTCATTATTATAATTGCATGATGTATAATATAAAGAAATAATTTATTTGTAAGATATCCTGTTTTTAATGTATATTTGTTATAAATAATTTTAAATGTTATAAATATTAAAAAATAAAAAAGTTTTAGTATAATAATACTATAATATATTCAGCTATAATAGTAATTATGTCATGTTTTATTATAACATCAACTAAATTAAAAATATCTTTCAAACATATGAATGTATTTTATAGTAAACTTTGATATAAAATATATATAGATAAATGTTATACTTGCCTGATATCAAACCAAAGAAACTTTCTTAAAAACTTTCAAATCTTTGTTATTGCAACCTCAAAATAAATTATTGAATTCTCTTTGAATCCAGAAAATGTTGTCCTTAATTACAAAGGTCATTGATTTGACAAGTCAATTTTTCATTACGATGAAATTTATAAAAAGAATGGTATCAAATATTTTTTTGGGCATCATCAAATTATCTTCTGCTTGATAATTCATTAAAAAATATTAACTTTAAATAAATAATATTTTTAATTATAAAAATATATAAGTTATAATTTTGTATCCAGAGATACTTTGTGTATTTTTTTGTTACTATTTGCAGGATTATTGAAATTGCAAGAAAGAGATATATATAATACTATATAATATAAGATAAAATAGTAAAGTTACTTAGCTCACTTAGGAAATGAACTAAACAAAGTTTTAAGCCATGATTATGTAAAATTGTAAATCAGATAAATCTCTTTATTTAAGAAAATGTATATGATATAATTAAACGTATATAAACAAGAAATAATCAGTTATAGATGGTATTTTCTAACCTATCTGACTAGATTCCAGTCCACCTTCTGACTAGATTTTTTAACTTATACATAATTGTATATTATTCTAGCATTTATCTAGGATTTTCAGTCCTATTTATAATTTTCTATAGCTCTGAACACTGGTAACATCTGTGAATGTATACTTTTTCTATTTATTTTTAATATTGCCTCTTTCCAATTATGCAGTTGATATAAATATTGCAGCATCATCTTATGGTATTGTTGCATATTAGTTTCCTCATCAGCCTGACATAGGATATGTTGATCCCCACAATCTATAGAACTAACTCATTGTAGGGAATCCAGCCATCTAAGACCATCTAAGGCATGAAATTTTCCAAATATATTTCGTAAACTTGCTGTTGGAAATAGTTGGTTACTCTTTTATATTGTTTCTTTGTTAAACGGGCTGCCTCTAATGCAGTTCTTAACTTGGGATGTAACGTCCACAATTATCACTTTTTTTGACCTCTTGTAAATAATAATGATCTGATTGTCATTTAATATTTTTAATTCTTAATGCTTTCATCTCTAGGCCTTTATTAATTAATGTAGAAGCATTGTGTTGTTTCATGATAGTGATTAGATTTAATTTGCAGTGGCAAAGCACTTGTGACAAGGTCTTATTGACTGCAATGACCGCTACTTATTATTTCTAAAACGTCAAGTACTATCCAGCGGCAATGGTCAAGATAGATCTGGTAAAAGAAATGCTAGTCTGTAAACCCTATCTTAAAGTAAAAACTCATATCTTAAACAAAATGGTTCAATAGAGTT